>NW_007231984.1:61490-67022 GCF_000164805.1 Carlito syrichta
CAGTAAACAAATTTTTTTTTTTTTTTTTGAGTTGGAATCTTATTCTGTTGCCCAGGTTGGAGAGCAGTGGCATTATCACAGTCACTGCAGCCTTTACCTGCTGGACTCAGGGGATCCTTCTGCCTCAGCCTTTCAAGTACTGGGATCACAGGCTTGCACCACCATGCCCAGTTAATTTATTATTATTATTATTATTTATTGTAGAGATGAGATCTTGCCATGTTGCCTAGGCTGGTCTTGAATTCCTGGGCTCAGTAATCCTCCCACCTAGACCTCCCAAAGTGCTAGGATTACAGGTGAGAGTCACTGCACCCAGTCCATAATTTTTTTTTTTCTGGTATAAGTATACCAGTGCAATATTTGGGAGACTTGTATTAGAACATTATTTCCTGTTTATCCGACTTTCCATTTCAACAGGGCATGCTGTATTTATGCAGTTTTGGACCCAGAGTCCTCCGGGACTAGCCTGACCTGAGCAGCTATGGATGGTGACGAGTATCTGCAAACTCAAAACCCTAAGCCAGGCCTGAAGCTCTGTCTGAGGCTACCCAGACCTTTACTGGCAGGGACTCAGGTGGCCCAAGAGCGTCTGCAGATGCACAAGTCTGGCTGGAGTTGCACAGAAGCATCCAGAGAGGGAAACTTTGCACAGAAGAGCCTAAGCACTGGGGTGCCAAGGAGGTGCCTCCTGGTGTCTCCATGATGGAGTGACCTGGGAATTAGATAACGGTCTGGGGCAAAATAAAATGGGAGACAAATGCCAGGCAACCAATGTATTCGTTTGTGAGGGCCACAGTAACAAAGTACCAGAGAATGGGTGCCTTATATAACTGACATTTTGTGTTTTTTGTTTGTTTGTTTTTTGTTTTGAGTTGAAGTCTCACTCTGTCACCCAGACTGGAGTGCAGTGGTCGCTCCTGGCCACCGCAGCCTCGACCTGCTGGGTTCCGGTGATCCTTCTGCCTCAGCCTTCCAAGTAGCCGGAATTAAAGGCGCGCTTTACCACGCCCGGCTAATTTTTTGATTTATTGTAGAGATGAGGTCTCACCTGCCCAGGCGGGTCTCGAACCCACGGGCTCAGGCAATCCACTCACCTCAGCCTCCCAAAGGCATGGGATTACAGGCTGAGGCACCAAGCCGAGCTTATAACTGACATTTCACTGGGTGCAGTGGCACACACACCCATAGTTCCAGCTCCTGCAGAAGCTGAGGTAGGAGAAGCACCTCTGCCAAGGAATTCAAGGCTAGCCTGGGCAACATAGCAAGACCCCATCTCAAAAAAAAAAAAAAAAAAGAGAGAGAGAGAAACAATTGATATAATTCTGGAGGTTGAAGGTTCAACATCAAGGTGTCAGCAGAGTTGGCTTTTTTCTGAGGCCTCTCTCCTTGGCTTGTAGATGGATGCTTCCTTGCTGTGTCCTGACATAGTCTCCCTCTTCTGATAAGGACACCAGTGGTACTGAATTAGGGACCCCCCTCATCATCTCATTTTAACTTAATTAATGTTGAAAGGCCCTATCTCCAAATATAGTTACACTTGCCGTGCGTGGCAGGCTGGTTATGGCCGGGGGTGAAAGTATTCACCAAGACAGTTAGAACTAAGAAAGGTAGATTTATTGAAGGCAAGATACGTTGTGAAGGGAACAACAGGCCAAACAGCAGAGAGACTGTCTGCGGTCTGCAGGGGTTAAAGGGGTGTTTCAAGGGGTGGTCTGCAAAAGGAAATTTCCAGAGGTTTGGGAATCAACTGATTTGATGGTGGTATTTTGTTTCTTTAAGATAAGGTTAGTTAACAGCAATAGTTAACTAGCAACACATAGTTAATATTTTTTGTTTAGTGTAAATGTTTTATAGCTGGCTAACCAGCTTTTATAGTTTTTTGCTGTTACCAGTAAGTTCTTTTGCAACATTTATAAAATCTCATCCTGAGATTTCCTTCCTCAATTTGCCCAATATACCCAAATACTGCTGGTTTAATCAGGCTTCATATTCTTCCACAACATTCTGAGGTTCTGGGGATTACTTCATCCACGTATGAATGAGGAGTGAACACAATTCTGTCCATAACAGCCAAAGAAAGATTATGAAACATGTGAAGTGGCTTGTGCAGGAGAATGGTATCCTGGGGACTTTATATATACCCACATTGGCCACACAGGCCAGGCTTGAGTTGCAGCTCAATGTAAGTCTGGATTTAATCACCTTGTGATCCTTTGGGAACACGAGAGCAACATTTTTTACTCACCTCCTACCTTCCCATGAAGATGTCATGAGATAGTTTCCTGTCACCTCTCAGGCTGAGAAAGAAAAAAACCCCACACTCTTTATCCGAGGATTATGAGTCCCTTTACATTCTCAGGCTCAGAGAAGCATTTAAAATGTGCCAGTTGTCATGTTTCACTCCCTCTGAGCTAAATAATTCTCCCTTGAAGTCACCTGCTATGTGAACGCTAGGCTAACGGATGTCAAGTAGCCATAAAATGTCAAATGCCATACGCTGGACGCTATAACTTAGACCCTATAGCTCAACAATGTGTAGCCACTCACTCATTGTAATGCGGTAGCCCCAAGTCTGAAAGGGCCTATGTGTAATGTTCTTTACATATTCCAAAGAAATCACCTGGAATTCCAGCAGGGAGAGACATTGGTTTATTACACTTACAGGAGGGTCACCAATGGTGGCAGGTCGGTGCCTCGGGACAGGCATGGCAGTTTTATAATCAAGCGAGTTAATTATTCAAATTCCTATACAGTGGTTACAATCACATTGATTAAGAGTGATGACCTACCAGGCTCGGGTGGCTCAGCCTGTAATCCCGCGCCTTTGGGAGGCTGAGGTGAGTGGATTGCCTGAGCCCGCGGGTTCGAGACCCACCTGGGCAACTTGGCGAGACCTCATCTCTACAATAAATTTTTTAAAAAATCAGCCAGGCGTGGTAGCACATGCCAGTAATTCCAGCTACTCGGAAGGCTGAGGTGGAAGGATCGCCAGAGCCCAGCAGGTCGAGGCTGCGGTGGCCGGGAGCAGCTACTGCACTCCAGTCTGGGCGACAGAGTGAGACTCCAACTCAAAAAAAATAAAAAATAAAATAAAATAAAATAAAATAAAATAACATTATGGCTGGATCTGTGACTCAGGCTGCAATCCCAGCAGTTTGGGAGGCCAAGACGAGTGGATTGACTGAGTCTGCGGGTTCGAGACCCGCCCAGGCAACTTGGTGAGACCTCATCTCTACAATAAATTAAAAATCAGCTGGGAGTGGTAGCGCGTGCCTGTAGTTCCGGCTACTCGGAAGGCTGAGGTGGAAGGATCGCCGGAGCCCAGCAGGTCGAGGCTGCGGGGGCCGGGAGCGTGCCGCTGCACTCCAGTCTGGGAGACGGAATGAGATTCCAAATCAATCAATCACATTATGCTATTGGTTGGCTACACATTGCTCTTTGCATCACAGATTCTAGAAAGGTGAAGATAGGCCGGGCTCGGTGGCTCAACCTATAATCTCAGCACTTTGGGAGGCCGAGGTGAGTGAATTGCCTGAGCTCGCGGGTTCGAGACCCGCCTAGGCAGCGAGACCTCATCTCTACAATAAATCAAAAGTTAGCCAGGCATGGGAGTGTGCGCCTGTAGTTCCGCTTACTTGGAAGGCTGATGTGGAAAGATCGCCAGAGCCCAACAGGTCGAGGCTGCGGTGGCCAGGAGCATGCCACTGCACTCCAGTCTAGGTGACAGAGTGAGACTCCAACTCAAAAAAAAAAAAAGGTGAAGATAATGGGTGAGGCAGTTAGTTAGGAACAAAAATGACTTTAAACAACTGCCCGATGCCTAGGTGTAGAGGAGAGGTGGGGGGGACTGACGGCCCATAGCCGGGTGTCTCTCTGGGCCTGCACACCTCTCATATAGCTCAGACTGCTCTGAGTTACTTTTCTTTACTCATTTCCCCCTTGTTTATCAAAAATCTTCCCATAGAAGCATTAAAGATCAATCTCTGCTTAGTTTAGAGTGATAAACATCCTTTGGTGCTAGGAAGGCTAATTCCCAGAAGTCCTCAGTTAAGTCACTGATTCTTTTTTTTTTTTAGTTGGAGTCTCACTCTGTCGCCCCGGCTGGAATGCAGTGGCCGCTCCCGGCCACCGCAGCCTCGATCTGCTGGGCTCCAGCGATCCTTCTGCCTCAGCCTTCCGAGTAGCTGGAACTACAGGCGCGCGCTACCACGCCCGGCTCATTTTTTGATTTATTGTAGAGATGAGGTCTTGCCAAGTTGCCCAGGCGGGTCTCGAACCCACGGGCTCAGGCAATCCACTCACCTCAGCCTCCCAAAGGCGCGAGATTACAGGCTGAGCCACTGAGCCTGGCTAAGTCACTGATTTTTATAACTGCTACTGTTTGTTGAATCACCTCTTGTCTCTGGAATTTTATGCTTTTGGTTTTCTTGGAAGAAGTAAAACAATGAGAGATACATAGTAAAAAAACTTATTCCAGTGGAGATGCAAGCTAAATTGTAGGGAAATAATAAATATTCAAAAGTAATGGTCAGGGCTGAAATCTAATGACAGATCTCCTACAATTTTTTTGTCTCTTCAGTCCCCATTTTTACCAAAGATAAGCCTTACTAGGACCAATTTACTTACAAAATAAGTTTTAGTATTACACTTGACCTCATTTTTTGCATAAAGTGCAATAAGAATAGTGATTTGCCATATAGGTGATTTTAAGTTGGTTTTGCTGAAACTTTTGCCAACTTTCATATGGAATTTTAAATTAGACTTTAAAAAGTCTCCAGGCTAGGAAGCCAAGCAAGATGATTCATCATTAGACTGTGCCTGTAATACCTGTATGAATTATTTGAATTCCTCTATTTCAAGGTCTTCAAAATATCTTGAGGTTCCCAGGCCAGTCAGAAAGTGACATTCTTTACTTAGCACAAGATCAGAAATCTTGAAAGGAAACTGTATAGACAAGGTATCAACACAGTCTTTTCAAGGGGCTTTTTTTTTTTTTTGGCTCCATAAAGTCAACCTCACTTTTTCAAAGCTCTCTAGTCATACCTGAAAATACGCCATTCCAGTTAAAGCCTTGGTTAAACTAACCAGCATCTCCAATTGTGTCCTGTTACAGAAAACAAATTCTTATTGAACTTATGCACATAAACAGATTGCAATAATATAAAAATACTCACAGAGTGTTCATATTTTAGAAAAATCAGGTAGAGAGAAATGCAAATGTTTCCATTTTTTCTCACACACATATGTTTTACCCAATTGCTATAAGCTATAATCAGCTCAAATGAAAAAAAACTTTTTCTTTTCTTGACTCTGGAAACAAAATACACAAAGAATCAGCAATATTTCAAAGCAAATATCATAAATATCATTTCAGTCCTCTATCGGTTCAGTCCCATATAATGAACTCTTAAGTTGCTTGATGCTGGGTTAGCAATCTTCATGAATGCATTCATTTATTTTTTATTTTATTATTATTATTATTTTTAATTGGAGTCTCACTCTGTCACCCAGAGTGAGACTCCCAGCCACCGC
>NW_007231984.1:67131-81185 GCF_000164805.1 Carlito syrichta
ACTCACCTCAGCCTCCCAAAGGCGCGGGATTACAGGCTGAGCCACCGAACCCAGCTAATGCATTAGTTTATTAGAGTTCGGAAAGTTTGTATCTAGTCCAATGATATCATCTCCAAAGTTATCTGAAACCCATATTCAAGAGTCCTTGCCAGAGGCCTTTCCCATGAATTTAAACTTCTTTTTTTAAAAGAATCAAAGCAAACTAATAAGTATCTCTAGGGCTGGGCATGGTGGCTCAATGCCTATAATCCCAACACTTTGGGAGATTGAAGTGGGAGTATCACTTGGGGCCAGGAATTCGAGATCAGCCTGAGTGACATAGTGAAATTCTGTCTCTACAAAAATAAATATAAATAAAAATAAAGTAGCCAGGCGTGATGGCACATGCCTATAGTTCCAGCAACTTGGAATACTGCAGTAAAAGGATGACTTGAACCCAGCAGTTCAAGGCTGCAGTGAGCTATGATCATGCCACTGTACTTCAGCCTGGGCAACACAGCAAGATCCCTATCTCTACAAAAAATCATATTAAAAAAAAAAACCTAATGATAGCATCATAAGACCAACCGAATCTGTCTTTTCTTCTTCTTTTTTTTCAGTTAGTCAAAACATGAGCAAAAGTATTTTATTATTCCCTATTAATATAATGTTAAAATCTTATTCAGGGCTGGTCTGATGGTAGTGGGTTTTCAGAACTCATTAACATAAGTATCACTAAAGTTGGCATACAACCCCCATTGCTAAATTTGACTAGCTTAAAATCCTTCTCTCTAAATTTTTTAAAAATTTAATTTAAAAAAAGAAAATATTGGCTGGGCACGGTGGCTAAAGCCTATAATCCCAGCATTTTGGGAGGCCTAGGAAGAGGATTGCCTGAGTCCAGGGGCTTGGAACCAGCCTGGGCAAATTGGTGGGACCTCGTCTCTATAATAAATCAAAAAATTAGCCAGGTGGTGGCATGCACCTATAGTTCCAGCTACTTGGAAGGCTGAGGCAGAAAGATCGTCTGAGTCCAGCAGATTGAGGCTGTGGTGGCCGTGAGCATACTACTGCACTCCAGCTTGGGTGACAGAGTAAGATTCTGATTCGAAAAAAAAAAAAAAAAGAAAGAAAACATTATTCAAAAGAGGAAACAAAGCTTTACCTTCACATCCATATATTATTAATGCTAAAACTAATTGTAATAACATCTTATAAACATATTCATCCAATCTCAATCAGCTTTGATCACACAACATAAGATTTCCATAAACCTTTAATAATTTCTTGTAATTTTCTATTGAAGAGCAGATCAATGAGACAAGATAACCCCAAACACTGGTCCCATGTCAATGTGCTTTTTATATTAGTGTTCAATTTATAGGAAAACCAAATTGTCTCCTCTTAATTTGAGCCAACTGGATCACATATAAAATTATTTTCACAAGATTAATTTTCCACAAACCTTCTACACTTGCTTAAACCTTCAGTTTTGTCCTATACTTCCCCTTTTACATTGGCATTCTGCCTTAGTACTAAAATTTACTGTCCTCTCCTCCTTATCATTTTGACCACACAAAGTTCTCTCCCATGTAAAAGGGGAAAAAATTACTCTCACTTTTCAACTTTCTTTACATCTTACTTTCTTTATACATTCTGTACATAAAATTGTTTCTCTTATACCTGGCAGTTGTAATTACATATGTTAAGTATAATTTTTTTTTTTTTTGTCAGAGTCTCACTCTGTTGCCCAGGCTTGAGTGCAGTGGCACGCTCGTGGCTACCAGAGCCTTAACCTGCCAGACTCAGGCAATCCTTCTGCCTCAGCCTTCCACGTAGCTGGAACTCCAGGTGCCCACCACCACCTGGCTAATTTTTTGATTTATTGTAGAGACGAGGTCTCACCAAGTTCCCCAGGTTGGTCCCAAAGCCCTGGACTCAGCCAATTCTCTTACCAGGTAAATTTTATGATTTATTATAGAGAGGAGGTCTCACCAAGTTGCTCAGGCTGGTCTTGAAGCAGTGAGCTTAGGCAATTCTCTTGTCTCTGCCTCCCAAAGTGCTGGGGTTAAAGATGTGAGCTATGGCACCTGGTTAACTACAGTTTTAACTCTTTGTGACCCTGATTTCCAGTGAGAACCCAACGAGTCAGTAATTTTGAACTATTTTACACCAGTTTTTAATAATTTCTAGAAAGTTTTTTCTTAATTTTTAAAAATTAATAAATCTAAATATATCCAGCATTTCTATACCATATAATGACTCAAACATTTTATGATGAGCTATTACCTAATTTAATATAGCTTGACTTTGAGATTAAGTTTCTGAAAAAGATTTTTGAAACTATGAATTTTGTTTATAAATTTTTATTCCATTTACATTCATTTAATTTTTCATTCTTAACAATTATGCTTAGATGGTTCATTAAACAAAGCTAACTATCATCTCAAGTTATTTCTTTTTATAAAACACTTTTGTAGAGATGGGATCTTGCTGTGTTGCTCAGGCTGGTCTCTAACTGCTGGCCTCAAGTGATCCTTCTGCTTTGGCCTCCCAAAATACTGGGATTACAGATGTGAGTCATTATGCCCAGCTTCAAGTAATGTATTTGTTAATCATTTCTACAGTCTGTGAAACCCTAAAGTTAAATACACAGGTATCTTGCAGATCTGAAGACATGGATACTTTATTAAGCCAACAAACTCGTCTTTTTTTAAAACCAAAATTTTACCCAAGTTATGTGAACTCAAAGGCATTTGAATCAGTTTTTATTTTTTGGATAAAGTAGTTAAGCACTTGCTTTTTCTTTTACTTTTTTTTTTTGAGTCAAGGTCTCACTCTGTCACCCTGGCTGAAGTGCAGTGGCATGATCACAATTCATTGCAGCCTTGACCTCCTAAGCTTATGTAATCCTTCTATCTCAGCCTCCTGAGTAGCTAGCTGGGACTACAGACTTTTTTGTAGAGATGAGTTCTTGATATGTTGCCTAGACTGGTCTCAAACTCCTAGGCTCAGTCAATCCTCCTGCCTTGGCCTCCCAAAGTGTTGGATTACAGGTGTGAGTCACCTCGCTCAGCCAACTTTCACATATTTTTGGCAGTAAAACATCACATACACATGACAAGTATAAACATATAGACTACAGACACAAAGACAGAAGCAGATTTTATGGCTTTATAAAATGCTTCACAGCTGGACGCAGTGGCTCATGACTGTAATCCCAGTACTTTGGAAGGCGGAGGTGAGAGGATTGCCTGAGCCCAAGGGTTTGAGACCAGCCTGGGCAACTTGGCGAGACTCTGTCTCTACAATAAATCAAAAAATTAGCTGGGCATAGTGGTGCATGCCTGTAGTTCCAGCAACTTGGAAGGTAGAGGTGGAAGGATTGCCTGAGCCCAAAAGGTTGAGGTTGTGGTGGCTGTGAACATGCCACTGCACTCCAGCCTGGGTGACAGAGTGAGACCCTAACTCCAAAAAAATAAAAAGCTTCATTTGTCAGTTTTCAAGTAATTTCTCTCCCTTCTTTAAACTATCAATCTCTCTCTTTTTTTTTTTTTGAATAGGAGTCTCACTCTGTCGCCCAGGCTGGAGTGCAGTGTCATGCTCATGGCCACTGCAGCCTCAAACTGTTGGGTTCAGGTGATCCTTCTGCCTCAGCCTTCCAAGTAGCTGGAACTACAGGCATGTGCCACCATGCCTGGCTAATTTTTTTGATTTATTGTAAAGACAAGATCTTACCATGTTGCCCAGGCTGGTCTCAAACCCCTGGGCTCAGGCAATCATTTCACCTTGGTGCCCCAAAGTGCTGGGATTACGGGCATGAGCCAGTGCACCTGGCCCAATCAATCTCTTGATTACCTTTTCATTGCCGTAAACAATTATTAGCTAGGCAACCCTAAATTTGCATTTCCAAAGACATGACTCTTTGGTGAAAATTTACATCCAAAGGCACAGAACTTAGATCTAAAAACCATTATTTACTAAAACTAAAAGGGCCAGTCAAGACAAAATTATCAGGAAAATTATTATAAACAAAGGTAAGGTTTGTTATGTATACTTTAAACCAACACCTTTCCCATTGTAAAAGTTTCTAGTGGCTGGGGTGCATGGGAAATGCCCTTACAAGTGAAGATTTTCTTGATAGATGTATTTTTTTTTTTTTAACAAAAAGTTTCAAAATAGCCACCTAATGCCAGAAAAGTCATATTTTGAAAACCAATCTTGTTAGACAGGTGGTCTTTTCCGCTTGGATTGTTTCTTGATTAGATTACTGACCTTTGGAAGTGAGGCAGGGGTCCTTCTGAAAATGCAGGAATAAGAGGGAAAATAAGTTACTGCTTCTTTCTGCTACTCCTTTTGTGGGTTTTTCACTTTGGCGGGCTATGTGTTCAAACTTTTGGTGAAATCCAATCAGGATGGTGATCTTGTAAGCCAATCAACAAATAGGACATGCAAATAAAATAATTATGAAAAACCAATCAGTGTGTAACAAACAATACTGCCACCTGCAGCTACAAAATATCCAATCAAATGGATAATGCCAAACTGCTACCTTGTATGGGAGACAAAGAAATGAGAAAAATGTGTATAAGGCAATGCCTCGCTGTGTTCAGTGCTCAGCCTTTGGCTGTGAATCTGCTGAGCCAGTGCAGGCAGGAATAAATGCTGATTCCTGGCAAAGTAGTCTCGGTGTCCTGTCTCTCTCTGTAAAGATTCCCACTACATTTCTGGTGCATTGGCCAGGAATCAAGAGGCGGAGATGGTGTTTCCCCCTCCCTTGTCGCCAGGGTATGACCCCCGGGACTCTGGAAGAGTTGACCTCACCTGGCACCAGCAGACTGTTGGATCTGTAGGGGACTAGCCCTCCTGGCGTGCTGGAGTAAGGACCTTGGTAGCACAACGGAACGCAGTGAGGCCCAGGAAAGAGTCAGGGTAATGCCACCTGTCAGATTGGTAAGAACCCGGGTTTGATTTGGTCGACCTGTCCTTAAGAGACAGGAGCAGGGCCTGATCAACTCCTGGAGTCCACTAGTAGCCTCAAACCTGAAGGAAAGGGTTAGAGACAAAATCATAGGCTCCAAGGCGCTGGGCGACGGGTTGAAGTTTTTGTGTGATTGTGTGTGTGAACGAGATGGACAACGGAAGGTTTCTGACCCAACCCAAGGGCTAAAGTGAGTGTTGAGTCCTGCTCTAACCTCATACAGCTGAGGGCAGACCCGGTCCCATAATAGAGCTGGTCCAGGCTGGAGGTTTATACCAACCCGCCAATTGCTAAGAGATGTCTGAAATATCTCCACAAGGAGTATGGCTGGAAATGGACAAAGCATGTGCCCACGCCTTACTCCCCCACAGCCTTCCCATCGTGTGTGATTGCCATCTTTTAGTGGGTGGAAATGGGTGGCAAGCAGAGCAAGCTTACTCCCCTAGAGTGCATGGTAGGGAACTTCAAAAAGGGATATTCAGGGAATTGCAATATTAAGTTAACTCCCTAAAGGCTTCAGACACTCTGTGAAGTAGATTGGCCATCGTTTGGGGTGGGCTGGCCCTCTGAGGGGTCACTAGACAAAGAACTAGCTAGTAAGGTGTTAGGGTTATTGTGGAGGATCCAGGCCACCCTGACCAGTTCCCCTACACAGGCTGTTTGCAAGATGTAGTTCTCTCCCGACCACCCTGGATAAAGGTCTGTGTAAAAGAAAGCCATAAAGTCATGCTGCCTCCCTTGAAATGTAGACCAAAATTGGGAAAGCCCATTCTGGCGGAGGAACCTGAGGAGAACCCCCCACCATACCTGCCATTATACCCTGCCTTGCCGCCTGCACCCCCAGTGGTTGACATGGCTAGAGCTGTGCCAGGGGCTAATCTCAGCCCAGGATCTACCCCTTCCACCGCTCCCTCTCCATCACCTGAAACACCCTAGGCAGCAGCTACTCCAGCGCCACCAGTGTTAACTCCATATGCCCCGACACAAAGGCCATCAGTATGAGCAAAATCTCAGCAGTGCTCCAGGGCCTTGAAGAGAGCCCAAGCCCCAGTTTTATGAGAGGCTATGTGAGGCATTTCAACTCTGCACTCCCTTTAGCTCCAAGAAAGCCAAAAATCAGCAAAAGATTAATGTGGCTTTTGTTGGCCAGGTTCAGGGAGATATCTGGCAAAAATTACAAAAGTTAGAGGGTTTTACGAGAATAAATGCTAGCCAACTAATAAAGGTTGTGACAAAGGTGTTGGTCAACTGAGGCCCAAAGGAAAGCCGATCAGAAAATTCAAAAAAAGTAAACTTGCTTGCTGCTGCATTGGTGAAGTGATACACCTGGGGAGCTGTCCCATCAGGTCAAGGCCAAGGTCGTGGTAGGGGGTTGAGACCAACAGGGAGGCCAGCAAAATGGACCGATGATAAGATTAGGGTGGAACCAATGTACTCATTGTTTTCCGAAAAAGACACTGGAAAAATGAATGCCCAGAGCTGGAAGATTTCTGCCCAGACCCTCCAGGGAAGAGGAAGAGGCTAAGTAATTCAGGGACAATACCAGCCTGCACCCCAACCATATGTGGCCCTTAAGAATAATTTCATTGGCCTAGCCACCATGGAGAACTATGGGAAAGACTAGGACGGACCGGACTCCATTTTACTAGGCTCCCGGGAGCCTATGGTCCAAATGACTGGGGCCTGGCCCCTTGGCCTCATGGTAGATACCAGAGCACAGTATTCTGTGGTAATCTAACCAGTGAGCTCCTCTCACCAAGACAGGCCACTATTGTGGGGGCCACTGGTGGCCAGGTTTGTTGCTCTTTTCTACAACCCTGACGATGCAATCAAGGGGGCCATAAAGTTTTCCACAAGCCGAGCTCGGTGGCTCAGCCTGTAATCCCGCGCCTTTGGGAGGCTGAGGTGAGTGGATTGCCTGAGCCCGCGGGTTCGAGACTCGCCTGGGCAACTTAGCAAGACCTCATCTCTACAATAAATCAAAAATCAGCCGGGCGTGGTAGCGCGTGCCTGTAGTTCCAGCTACTGGAAGGCTGAAGCAGAAGGATCGTCAGAGCCCAGCAGGTCGAGGCTGCGGTGGCCGGGAGTGGCCACTGCACTCCAGTCTGGGTGACAGTGAGACTCCAACTCAAAAAAAAAAAAAAAAAGAATTAAAGCTGGGAGTCAAACCCACCTGTCAAAAACAGTATTTTATTCCCCACAAAGCACGGGTTGGAATCTAAAAACATCTGGAAAGACTTTTAAAATATGGAATCTTCTGGCCCTGTCAGTCATCTTGAAACATGCCATTATTACCGGTTCAGAAACTGGGAACAGAGGATTACCAGCCGGTTCAAGACCTGAGAGAAGTGAACCAAACCAGTGTTTCTTTACACCGGGTCATCCCTAACCCCTACACTCTCCTTAGTCTCATCCGTACAGAAGCTGCCTTCTTTACCTGTTTAGACCTCAAAGATGCTTTCTTTTGCATCCACTTGGCTCCTCAGAGTCAGTCAATTTTTGCTTTTCAATGGGAAAATCCTGAGAATGGTGATAAAGGCCAATTAACTTGGACTAGGCTGCCACAGGGGTTCAAAAATTCCCCGAATATTTTTGACACCGAATTAACCTCTGATTTAAAGGCCTTCTCAACAGACCAGTATGGCTATACATTGTCTCAATATGTGGACAACCTGCTGCTGGCCAGGTGAACACAGGAGAACTGTCTGAAAGGAACCAGGCAGCTCCTCATCCTCCTATGGAAGGCTGGCTACAAAGTTTCAAAGCAGGCCCAAATCAGCCTGGGGGGGGGAAGGTAAAATACCTTGGCTTCCATCTGTCACTTTGGCAGGCTATATGTTCAAGCTTTTGGCAAAAGCCAATCCGGATGGTGGTCTTGTAAGCCAAACAGCAAATAGGACATGCAAATGAAATAATTATGTAAAGCCAATCAGTGTGTAACAAGTAATGCTAACTGCCACCTCCAGCTACAAAGTATCCAGTCAAATAGAGAACGCCAAACTGCTGCCCTGTATGAGAGATGAACAAATTAAAATGTATATAAGACAATGCCTCAGCCTTTGAATGCAAATCTGCTGAGCCCGTGCTGACACAAATAAACCTTGTTTCCTGACAAAGTAGCCTCGGTGTCCCATCTCTCTCTGTAGATTCCTGCTACAGAAGCATTTGTACTTTCCAGAGCATAATATATATATATATTTTTTGAGTTGGAGTTTCACTCCGTCGCCCAGACTGGAGTGCAGTGGCCGCTCCCGGCCACCACAGCCTCGACCTGCTGGGCTCCGGCGATCCTTCCACCTCAGCCTTCCGAGTAGCTGGAATTACAGATGAGGTCTCGCCAAGTTGTCCAGGCGGGTCTCGAACCCGCGGGCTCAGGCAATCTACTCACCTCAGCCTCCCAAAGGCACAGGATTACAGGCTGAGCCACCGAGCCCGGCTGCATTTGTACTTTCCAGGGCATAATATTTAAATGTAAAAAGCAGGCACAACTAGACGACAAAGCAACTCAATTTTTAAAAATCAAGGATTCCACTTTTCCATTGAATCCTGGATCCCAGAGGGAAACACCAGGAGTCTGGCCATGTAACACTTTCCACAGAGACATTCCCTGGAGGCTTGCAAGTGACCCAATCAGTCCACTCTATGATCAGCCCATTCTCCATGGAGTCTTATCTTTCTGTGGTGAGCACCCTGGTGGCCAAGTGCTCAAAGCATGCCTTTTAAAAAAATTATTATAAAGATGTGGGGTACAATTCAGGGTTAGGTATACAGACATTGAATATGCAGGTACCTTTGTTGATGATCAAACCATCCCTTTCTTATTAAGTGTGCAAAGAAATGGGTAGCCCCACTGCAATAAAAACCATTCGTTGCAACCACTGTCGGTCATTTCCAAAACTGCAGGTTTATCAGTGACTTGTCAGTCATGGCACATGCAAAAGTCAAGTTCTCTCTCACAGTACAAAGTAATACTTGGTATCCCCCACAAAACCAAATAAATTGGGTAACACAATGCAAAAAAAAAAAAAAGCAGAACTTTATATCTGAGAAGAAGCTACCCACACCTTCTCAGACTCCATAAGGAAACAGAAGACCCCAAAAGGTAGTGTTATAGTCCAAGTAAATACTTGGCTGCTATCTCTTGATGCCAGTAAATCGAGAGGCAGGGAACTGGCAAAAGAAGTTTATTTCTGAATTCAGAATTCAGGGAGCAGAGCCTGGCTCCCGGCATTTCTGGAACCTGGCATTTCTGCTCACCCCTTAGGATCCACAGTCCATTTTTAAAAGTTTAGGATTGCTGGTACCTATGCATTGACTATATGACTAACAGAGCATCTTACAGAACTTCAGTTACAGCCATCTTTTGCCAATAGTAACACTTATGGTCCACATTTCCTGACACCGGTTACCAAAAGTTACTCATAGTCTTATCATTAACAACAAACTGAAGAGTTGATCAAGCTGGCCATACAGTAAGGGAGTTAACAGAGCTTATTGCAAAGAAAAATATCATTCACTACAACATATTGTTAACTAGTATTTATAACACAAAAAAAATTATGTAAGTTACAAGGCTTGGCTGGGTGAGGTGGCTCACGCCTATAATCCCAGCACTTTGGGAGGCTGAGGTGAGAGGACTGCCTCGGTCCACAGGTTCAAGATCAGCCTAGGCAACTTGGCGAGACCTCATCTCTAAAATAAATCAAAAAAATTAGCTGGGCATGGTGGCACATGTCTGTAGTTCCAGCTACTTGGAAGGCTGAGGTAGAAGGATCACCTGAGCCCAGCAGTCGGCCGACGATTACTTTGTACTGTGAGAGAGAACTTGACTTTTGTGTGTGCCATGGCTGACAAGTCACTGGCAAAAATTACAGTTTTGTCGGTGGCTCAGCCTGTAATTCCAGTGGTTTGGGAGGCCGAGGTGAGTGGATTGCCTGAGCCCGTGGGTTTGAGACCTGCCTGGGCAATTTGGCTAGACCTCGTCTCTACAATAAATAAAAAACTAGTCGGGCGTGGTAGCGCGCGCCTGTAGTTCCAGCTACTTGGAAGGCTGAGGCGGAAGGATCGCCGGAGCCCAGCAGGTCAAGGCTGCGGTGGCCAGGAATGGCCACTTCACTCCAGTCTGGGTGACAGAGTGAGACTCCGACTCAAAAAAAAAAAAAGTTACAAGGTTTATGGTTACATGGGTGCTATATTTTCAAATCTATGACCACTGACAAAAGGGAGTGAATAAGGATTCATCTCTCTCAGTTGAGTGAGCACAGTCTGCAAGGGGTTAAAGGTTTTTTGAAGTAACTTAACTGGGAAAGCATAGGAGATAGGGAATATGCTTTCCTTTGCTAATTTCTTTGGAATGTGGGTATGTCCATGCCCACTCAAATTTGTTCAAATGCCTTTCTTTAAGGGTTGTAGCATATAGACAGACAACAGTGGATTTCCATATCAGAGAATGAGTGGTGCCTTTTTCTGTATTTCTCAAGGGATCAAACAGAGTCATTAGAAGTCTCTAGATTTCTTCATGTGATTTCTTCATAAATGGCAAAGAGGAGGAGGAGCAGGAGAGAAAGGAAACAGAAAAACCAAGTCCCATAAGAGTCAATTTGGGGAGATTTTAACCTTTCTAAGGTGCCAACAAGATAGGAAGCAACAAGATAGGAAGCAAACAGAGGAATCAAACACATTTAAAAGGGGTTTCAGGTCAGGTGTGGTGGTTCACGCTTATAATCCCAGTACTTTGGGAGGCTGAGGTGAGAGGATTGCCTGAGCCCATGGGTTTAAAACCAGTCTGGGCAACTTGGTGAGACCTCATCTCTACAATAAATTTTTTAAAATTTTCCAGGTGTGGTGGCGCATGCCTGTAGTTCCAGCTACTTGGAAGGCTGAGGCAGAAGGATCACCTGAGCCCAGTAGGTTGAGGTTGTAGTGGCTGTGAATGTGCCACTGAACTCCAATCTGGAGTGAGACTCCAACTAAAAAAAAAAGGGGGGGGGGGGAGTTTCAGTCAACTAAAAAAATTCCCAGAAACAGGATGCAAAAGAGGAAAAAACAGAGAGACTTTCTCCTGCTCTAAAAAAATTATAGCCTAAATATGAGTTCTTCATTAAGCTGGCTTCTGATCACAGAGCTCTAAAAAAGAATCCTTTCAAATTTCTTATTAGCATATTTCAGCCAGGACAGTCCTAAAGTAGGTCTCCCATTCAGTTTGCCTGGCTCTAAAACCAGCTTTTCCCCTAATGTGTGAGTGAATGAAACATTTTAGACATTTCAAAGGATCCCTTGGCTACTGCTGTCTATGACTGTCCCAGATTAGGTGGGTTCAATTTCCTAGATATTTACAGTAGGATACTCTATAGGTGTTGTATATAAATCCAACTGGTGTTTCTAACAAGAATGCCTTGGCTGGGTGCAGTGGCTCACGCCTGTGATCCTAGCACTTTGGGAGGCAGAGGTGAGAGTATTGCCTGAGCCCAGGGGTTCGAGACCCATCTGGGTAACTTGGAGAGACGTCCTCTCTGCAAGAAATCAAAAAATTAGTTGGGTGTGGTGGCACATGTGTGTAGTCCCAGCTACTTGGAAAGCTGAGGTAGAAGGATTTCCTGAGCCCAGCAGGCCAAGGCTGCAGTAGCTGTGAGCATGCCACTGCACCCCAGCCTGGGCGACAGAGTGAGACTCCGACTCAAAAAAAAAAAGATAATAAAAAATAATAATTAATTAAAAAGAGTACACAGATTTTTAAGCTTTATTTCCCAGAACTTAGGAACTTTTCAAAAGTGACTGAGGCTGGGAATGTGTTTAGGGTTGAAGTACAATATGTCTTGGAATTGTCTCCAACAGCAGTGTTTTCAAGGCATAAGTGGCCAGACCCTCATATGATAGCCATCCGGGAGAGCAAAAAGGGGGTACACTTTTCAGTTAGGAACTAACAGGAACTGGTCATGAGTGAAAGGCTAAGTCTGAATTTTCAAGCCATAGAAAACAGCCACAATCTTAAAAGCATGCTCTGTAAAACTAATAAACCACTATTGCCTAACTGCCATTTCTTTGACTCGAGCTTTTGCTGTGAGACAGGTGGCAAAACCTTGACCCAAACCTCCAGTCCTGAGACTCACTGCTACTGTAAGACAGAGATGGAAAAAAGGCAGTTCTCTGCAGAGCTTTTTATTCAAATCTTTTATCCAAAGATAGGGACCAAAGCTCTCACTCTTAATGGAAAGAGAGAATTTTAAAAACCAGCACAAATAAAGTCTAGACCTTCAACCAAAGAGTATGAGGCCTGAATTCAAGAGAACTCACTCCAAATACCCAATGAGACTTCTGAAGACAGAGTTAGTGCTAGTTCCAAGCACTGATTTTAGAGAGAAACACCAGGTGATTGCCAACTACTTGGGATATGCCAACCTAAATGGAATAAAAACTAAGGCAAAATAAATATAAGTAGACAATTTTTTTTTTTTGAGTTGGAGTCTCACTCTGTCACCCAGACTGGAGTGCAGTGGCCACTCCCGGCCACCGCAGCCTCGACCTGCTGGGCTCCAGCGATCCTTCCACCTCAGCATTCCGAGTAGCCGGAATTACAGGCATGCGCTACCACGCCCGGCTAATTTTTTTGATTTATTGTACAGATGAGGTCTCGCTGCCCAGGTGGGTCTCGAAACCGCGGGCTCAGGCAATCCACTCACCTCAGCCTCCCAAAGGTGCGGGATTACAGGCTGAGCCACCGAGCCCAGTTTATAAGTAGAGAATTTATTTGCATCAAGCTTGAGGATTGCAAGCCAGTGAAATGGTCCATGGAACACACAGCTGCTCTCTTGCACCGCCAATAAGAGTTGAGAGGCAGGGAACTGGGAAGAAAAGTTTATTTCTGAATTTGGAATTCAGGGAGATAAATCAGTATAGATACCAAGGCCAGCTCAGCTCCTCAGATTTTACAGTCTGTGTATATAAGCATAAGCATTGAGGTTTCCTATTGCTTAACATCAAACTACACGACTTGCAAAGCATTCTGTAGGATTCCAATCACAATAAATCATTTCATTTCATCAATTATAACATTGTTTGTATATTCTTGGTATTCATTACCAAGAACCTATAATTTTCATTTATCAGTAACTCTAAGCGAAGGAGTTAGTTGATCTCACTATAAAGTAAAACATCATTATTTGTGGTATATCATTAGCCAATGGCTACAACAAAAGAATGTACTGGTTATGGTTACAAGATTCATATGTGTATTTCTAACTTTATTGATCATAGAAATGATTAACAATCTATTTTACTAACTATGTGAATACAACATGGGGTCAGTGACTCATTCTGTTACAGGGAGAGTCAGCACTGTCTTAGAATGTGGGCAGTAACCCTAAGCAACCAAACATTATAACAATCATGATTTAGTAGTAATGGGTCTCTTCATAACCAGAAGCATAGATTCAAGTTGTTCTGAATATATGAGGGGTGACCCCCAAAAACCTGGAATTTATTTATAAAAAATTGTGTATTTATTCTTACATGTTTAAACTTCAATCACCCTTGGGTACTCTCTGTTTGATGCAATACACCTATGAGATGCTTTTTCCACTGCTCAAAACAGTTTTTGAAGTAGTCAGTTTTGATGCCTTTTAGTGCTTTTGTTGTTTTTTGTTTCACCTCTTCCACATCAACAGAATGTTTCTATGTGAGGACTTTTTTAATCTGGGGAAACAAAGAAAAGTTGCTCAGGGTGATATTGGGTGGACAGGGAGGGTGGGGCATGGGAGCCATGCTGTTTTTGGTCAAAAACGACTGAACAATCAGTGTGGTGTAGATCACTCTTCGTTAAGTGGGCAAAGGCATTGAAAGAATCTCCAAAAAAATTTACCGAAGCTGAATGTAGCATCTCACAAGAATGCTAGTTGGGTTCCTAGAACATTTTAGTGGGGGAAGCCTGTGTACTACAAGGGCTTGCTCTCTAAAAAATAATTCCGAGTTTTTTTGTTTTTTTGGTTCCTCCTTGTACAATCCTTTTAGCAGCAGTTCCAAATAGATTTTAAGCCAGGCTCGGTGGCTCAGCCTGTAATCCTGCGCCTTTGGGAGGCTGAGGTGAGTGGATTGCCTG
>NW_007231984.1:81263-82876 GCF_000164805.1 Carlito syrichta
GGCCACTGCACTCCAGTCTGGGCGACAGAGTGAGACTCCAACTTAAAAAAAAAAAAATTATATATATATGAGTCAGGGTCTCACTCTGTTGCCCAGGCTGGAGTGCAGTGCCATGATCACAATTCACCATAGCCTCAAACTCTTGGGCTCAGACGATCCTTCCACTTCAACCTCCCGAATTGCTGAGTTGGGATTACAGGTGCACACCTCCATGCCCGGCTAACTATTTGATTTTTTGTAGTGATGAGGTTTCACTATGTTGCCTAGGCTAGTCTCGATCTTTTAGGCTCAAGCAATCCTCCCACCTTGACCTCCCAAAGTACTGGGATTACAGGCATGAACCACCGACCTGACTCCAAGTAGACTTTTAAAGGAAAGTAAGAGGCAGCTCCTTAATTATTTAACATTAAGCTATTGGAGGGGCGGGCTATAGTTATTTGTTTTTTTTTTTTGAGTTGGAGTCTCACTCGGTCGCCCAGACTGGAGTGCAGTGGCCGCTTCCGGCCACCGCAGCCTCGACCTGCTGGGCTCTGGCGATCCTTCTACCTCAGCCTTCCAAGTAGCTGGAACTACAGGCGCACGCTACCACATCCGGCTAATTTTTTGATTTATTGTAGAGATGAGGTCTTACCAAGTTGCCCAGGCGGGTCTCGAACCCGCAGGCTCAGGCAATCCACTCACCTCAGCCTCCCAAGGTGCGGGATTACAGGCTGAGCCACTGAGCCTGGCCCATAGTTTTTTTTTTTAAACTATAGTCCGCCCCTCCAACCGTCTGAGGGACAGTGAACTGGCCCCCTGTTTTAAAAGTTTGAGGACCTCTGCTTTAAACAATTACCCTCAGGCAGGTCTTGGGTGGCTCAGCCTGTAATCCCAGCATTTTGGGAGACCGAGGTGAGTGAGTGGATTGCCTGAGTCTGCGGGTTTGAGACCCGCCTGGACAACTTGGGGAGACCTCATCTCTACAATAAATTAAAAAAAAATTAGCCGGGCGTGGTAGCACGCGCGCCTGTAGTTCCAGCTACTCGGAAGGCTGAGGCGGAAGGATCGCCGAAGCCCGGCAGGTCGAGGCTGTGGTGGCCGGGAGCGGCCACTGCACTCCAGTCTGGGCGACAGAGTGAGACTCCATCTCAAAAAAAAACCCAACCAAACAAACAAAAAATTGCCCTCATACATGAGAGGGGGGTGGGCAGATGTGTATGTGTAAGGGGGGTGGTGAGGCTGTGTGGGTGGGACATGTCTGAGTCTCCATAGCCATGTCTCTCCAGGCTTGCACACCTCGCATAGCTCAGAGTTCTCTGAACCATTTTTCTTTTCTCAGATATATGGATTATTTTGAGCTGGCTATTTTAAGAAACAGCAGACACAGGAAAAGCTCTAAAAACAAGAGTAGATGTTACCCTTTTGTAAAGGAAATGTACATCTGTAAAGGAAATCCCCATTTGTAAGAGTATCTCCCTCTCCATACCAGAAAGAGGATGACTCTAGCAGCTCAGCCTGTAATCTCGCCCCTTTGGGAGGCTGAGGTGAGTGGATTGCCTGAGCCCGCGGGTTCGAGACCCGCCTGGGCAGCAAGACCTCATCTCTACAATAAATCAAAAAATCAGCCGGGCGTG
>NW_007231984.1:83633-85672 GCF_000164805.1 Carlito syrichta
TTCCGCCTCAGCCTTCCGAGTAGCTGGAACTACAGGCGTGCGCTACCACGCCCGGCTAATTTTTTGATTTATTGTAGAGATGAGGTCTCGCCAAGTTGCCCGGGCGTGTCTCAAACCCGCGGGCTCAGGCACTCCACGCACCTCAGCCTCCCAAAGGCGCGGGATTACAGGCTGAGCCACCGAGCCCGGCGGGTTTGGGACTTCTAAGGGTGAAGACAGAATATGGAAAGGAAGGGAGAAAATGTGTTGTGAGTAAAGGCATGCAGATAAAAGTCTCTCAGGTGGTTGATGTTGTTTGTTTGTTTTTTAGTTGGAGTCTCATTCTGTCACCCAGACTGGAATGCAGTGGCACATTCCCAGGCACTGCAGCCTTGACCTGCTGGGCTCCGGCGATCCTTCTGCCTCAGTCTTCCAAGTAGCTGGAACTACAGGTGCAGATGTTTTTTAATGTCTCCTTTTCTAGTACAGATATCTTTACTAATGAAAAATTTCTGTATAAGTGTACATTTCCTTTATAAAAAGAAATTTATATATTGCCTTTAGGCATTTGATAGGGAGGTAAAGAACTTCCCTTGCATTGGCTGGTTCTCAATTTCTTTTAGCTGAAAATATATCAATATTCCAAAGAGGCATATTTTGAGGTGACACTGTGAACCCCTTTCATCGACTTTTACAAGTTATGCTATCATAGGTAAACAAATTACTTCATTTTCTCAGTCAGCAAAGTGGGACTATCACTTTACTTAGGAACCACTTCATTTGAGTTGTAACTGTTGTGAGAATTGTGTAATAATAATTTACTCATCGTGCACTTACTGTGTGCCAACCATATGCTAAATGTTTTGAATATTATCTGATTTTCACAACCCTCTGAGGCAGGTTGTTACCTCAGTTTTACAAGTGAATAAACAGAGGTACTGAGAGGTTAAGTAACTTGTCCAGAGTTAAAGCCGGTGAATGTTAAAGCCTGGATTCAAACTCAAGAGAACTCATTCTAGAGCCTGCTCACTTGTCAGTGGGCTACAAAATTAGAAAAACTGAGCAAAATGTTAGCGTGCTTAGCACATAATAAGTATGATACATAGTAGTTACTATTTTAACTTTTCCCTACTTGAATTTGAGAAATTGACAAGTACAAATACATACATATTTGTACTTGTCAATTTTCTCAAAAATAAATATATATCAGGAGGACAAAGGTGTTTTGTTTCTTTTTTGCATTAGTGTTTTCCATAATTTCCTCAAAAATCTTATGTTTGCAATCAGAAAAATATTACTATTATTATTATTATTATTATTATTATTTTGAGTTGGAGTCTCCCTCCGTCACCCAGACTGGAGTGCAGCGGCCGCTCCCGGCCCCCGCAGCCTCGACCTGCTGGGCTCCGGCGATCCTTCCAAGTAGCTGGAACGACAGGCGCGCGCTACCACGTCCGGCTAACTTCTTTTTGATTTATTGCAGAGATGAGGTGTCGCCAGGTTGCCGAGGTCGAACCCGAGGGCTCAGGCCCTCCACTCACCCCAGCCTCCCAGAGGCGCGGGATTCCAGGCTGAGCCACCGAGTCCAGCTCAGAAAAATATGATTGAAAATAAGATCCTTATCTTACAAGGAAGAGGCTTTGGGGTGAGGCTAGATGAAACAAATCAGCTTTGGAGGCTTTTCCTGAAACTCTGGCCCCTTGTTAGCAGAAGAACACAGAACACCTGAAATCGGCTCACAACGTGTACATCTCCAGGGCAACACCGGCCCGAGACCGAAGCCCACCCTTGAGCCAGCGACGGCGGCGCGGCATCCTCCTCGGGAGATGCTCGATGCAGCTGCAAGCCGGGGAGTGGACCTCGGGGACTTCCAAGACTCCGCGCTCATCGATGCCACGTCTGAAAATCACTCAACGGCGACGTGGGGCCGGGACATCTGCGGACGGAGGACTCATTTGCGTCTCTGGCCTCTGGGGACGCGGTCGGGGCAGGGGACGGAGGAATCTGCTGGGCGTTGGGGGTCACGTTCGGGTCGCCCTGGCAACCTGTGCCTGGAGGGG
>NW_007231984.1:86466-87729 GCF_000164805.1 Carlito syrichta
TCAACTGGCTCCGGCCTCCCTGCCCTTGTCCTTGGCCGGAGGGCCTCAGTGCGGTCATGAAGTCAGGCAAGGAGTTGCTGCCAGGCTGAGAAGAGCTGGATCAGGGTCCGGATTGTCTCTTCCATTTAAAACTTTTTTTGTCGGGAGGGTCTCTGGTCAGGCTGTTCTCGAATTCCTGGCCTCAAGAGATCCAACTCGGCCTCCCAAAGTGCTGGGATTACAGGTGTGAGCCACCACAACCCAGGGAAAACTGTGGGGGCAGCAGCGGTTTTCAATCTGTGCAATGCCAAGATTGAAAACTAGTGCTAGAGTTAAAAGAACAAAGGGAAAAGACTCCAGGCGACTCCTGGGTAGGTCTCTAACTTCTTCCTTTTCCTCATCAGTAAAAACCTGCTAGTGATACCTCGGTTCTACTGACTTGTGCAGGTGAAAGTAAGAGAAGCGGGAGTGCTCTTAAAGTTTTCTGAAAGAGCTGTGTGCCTTACAGGTATTTATTAAACTGTCATGATTGTCTCTCCTCAGCTATTCTCACATCACTCTCCACACCTACCCTCTTCCCTTGCTAGTTCATCAGCCAAGACTGCCCTTTTTACTGTACTAGCAAGCTAAAAACTGAACAGTGGGCCTATGTTGATACGAAAGCCAATCCTGGGCTCTCTCAGAGGCTTTTCTATCTAGCCTCAGACTCTCTTAAGGTAACTCTGCCTCAGGCCACTTCAAAGGGAAAAATGTTTGTTGTAAGGAAACGCTACTGAAAATGAAGCTAGACCGTAGGCCCGGAGGCAGCCCTGGAACTGGCACCTCTCTGCCTCTCCAGAGCTGGCCTCCCCTCTCCCCATGCTTAGGTTGGCCTTCTTTGCCTCTCACCGTTGATAGCCAATGACTCTGTATTCTTCCAGCCAGATCGGAGGAACGTGGTCTGACTGACTTTGGTAATTACCACCATGCTGTTGCTGCAGCCAGGGTAGTTCATGGGTAGACAGTCAGACTGGGGCCTAGCTAACCCTAGTCCAAGCCCTTAGTTAAGAAAAGCCAGCCGGGCTCAGTGGCTCAGCCTGTAATCCCGCGCCTTTGGGAGGCTGAGGTGACTGGATGGCCTGAGCCCGCGGGTTTGAGACCCGCCTGGGCAGGTGAGACCTCATCTTTACAATAAATAAATAAAAAATTAGCTGGGCGTGGTAGTGCGTGCCTGTAATTCCGGCCACTCGGAAGGCTGAGGCAGAAGGATCGCCGGAGCCCAGCAGGTCAAGGCTGCGGTGGCCG
>NW_007231984.1:87881-90302 GCF_000164805.1 Carlito syrichta
TTTTGTTTTGAGTTGGAGTCTCACTCTGTCACCCAGACTGGAGTGCAGTGGCATGCTCCCAGCCACTGCAGCCTCACCTGCTGGACTCGGGTGATCCTTCCGCCTCAGCCCTCCAAGTAACTGGAACTACAGGCACGCGCTACCACGTCCAGCTAATTTTTTTGATTTCTTGTAGAGATGAGGTCTTGCCAGGTTGCCCAAGCGGTTCTCGAATCCGTGGGCTCAGGCAATTCACACACCTCGGCCTCCCAAAGCACGGGATTACAGGCTGAGCCACCGAACCCAGCAGAGGATGCCCTTGTTATGGCCAGAGTGCAAGAAAGAAGTTGCCAACACGCAGAGGATCAGATCTTAATAGCCAGTGCCTGAGAGAGGGCTAATGCCTATGAAATCTCTCGGCCTCCAGCAAAGTAAGCAGGGGGGCATTTATAGGCAAAAACCACAGCTTTGCAATTACACTTTATATTTCAGGGAGGGGTCAGGGTTGGGGATGGAATAATTTGCAGCTACCTGTTTGCTTGGTTTGGCTGTTGGCCAGCTTGCTGTTTGCCTAAAAGGATGTGAGGGGTAGGGGATTTCCAAGAAAAAGTTACAGCTCAGGGGCTAAGTGCAGTTCTGGTTACATGTGGGGGGGCGGGGAGGAGCTGCATCTGGGCAGCAGGCCGGCAACTAAAACGAAAGATTTGGAGCCGGGCTCGGTGGCTCAGCCTGTAACCCCGTGCCTGGGGAGGCCGAGGTGAGTGAATTGCCTGAGCCCACGGGTTCAAGATCCACCTCGGCAACTTGGCGAGACCTCATCTCTACAATTAAAAAAAAAAAAAAAAAATTAGCCGGGCGTGGTAGCACGTGTCTGTAGTTCCAGCTACTTGGAAGGCTGAGGCGGAAGGATCGCCTGAGCCTAGCAGATTGAGGCTACGGTAGCTGTGAGCATGCCACTGCACTCCAGCCTGGGTGACACAGTGAGACTCCAACTCAAAAAAAAAAAAGAGAAAGTATTTCTTATTTCAAATCCAGTGTAATTTGTAAGCCAGAAATGCTGTGATGCTGGAGTACCTTTGTAAATAGAAAATTATATTTATAAGTTCCTGATACATAGCAGGTGTACTTTTTGAGGGAATAAACAGTGAAAGAACCTCAAGGAAAATGGTAGACCTTCCTTCCTATGGAAAATCTCTTTTCCCAATGGGAGGACATCATCCACATGAGAGCTTTTCCTCAAGTTACAGTGCTGCCACTGAAGGTGGCTCTCTTACTATTTCACGTGGCGCAGGAAAGACATCAAAGGCTACTTCACACAATTGTGGGAGTCCATTGACTCCATAGACAAAGTGACTCAGCTTGACACATGAGGAATTATTTTCCTTTTCAGTATGGCTTATTTAGACTTCTGATCTTGATAGGGCAGGATAGGGAGTAATGTCTGTGCTTAATGAAATAGATCCAGCAAGTTTGTGACTGGATAAGAAAAGTTCTAGCTAGCAGGATTCTGGCTTCCCTGCCGGTCCTGGGACCTAGGACCTGGCGCACCAGCACAGTCTGGCACAATCTGGCATGGTGCTGTTGGGGGCTTGAAGGAAGGGGTTGGCGGGGACAGGAGGCTCATCCCGCCTCATTCCCGGTGTCTCCATGGAGGACATCAGCTTCTGGCAGATTAGGACCCCGAGTTCCAGATGGTGGTTACCAACAGGGTTGGGGAGTTCAATGATGCTGAGAAGTTCTTCTTGGAGAAGAGAATTCAAGAGACTTTGACTTGCTTTGGTGGGTTAAGGTACCATCTCTGAAAGAGAAGGGGAGGGAGATGGCACAGTTGGATTACCACTGATGAGCCCTGCCTAGACCAGGGCACTTGCTCTGCCATGATGCTCCAAGGTACACACTCAGGGCCAGACCCAGGAGGTGAGACAGCTCTCTGTCACCAGGGGAGAGAGGTAAGATTTAAGATGGTCAAAACATTTTTTTTTTTAAATTGAAGTCTCACTCTGTCGCCCAGGCTGGAGGGCACTGGCACATGCCCGGTCACTGCAGTCTCAACCTGCTAGGTTCAGGTGATCCTGCCACCTCAGCCTTCCAAGTAGCTGGAACTACAGGCGTGTGCCACCATGCCCAGCTAATTTTTAAAAAAATTTATGGTAGAGGTGAGGTCTCACCAAGTTGCCCAGGCTGGTAATGAACCCGTGGTCTCAGGCAATCCTCACACCTCAGCCTCCCAAAGTGCTGGGATTACAGGTGTGAGCCACTGCGCCCGGCTAGCCAAAACATTTTTTGTTGTTGTTGTTTATACAGATAGACCTTACTTTCTACAACACAATATTCCTGATAACTACTGTGCTACTCAAGTCCTTTAAAAACTATATATATATTTTTTTGAGTTGGAGTCTCACTGTGTCGCCCAGACTGGAGTGCAGTGGCCGCTCCCGGCCA
>NW_007231984.1:90465-93071 GCF_000164805.1 Carlito syrichta
GCTGGAACTACAGGCGCGCGCTACCATGCCCGGCTAATTTTTTGGTTTATTGTAGAGATGAGGTCTCGCTGCCCAGGCGGGTCTTGAACTCGCGGGCTCAGGTAATCCACTCACCTCGGCCTCCCAAAGGCGCGGGATTATAGGCTGAGCCACCGAGGCCGGCTAAAAACTATTTTTAATTGTGGCAAAATACACATAACATAAAATTTACCATCTTAACCATTTTGAGTGTACAGTTCAGTGGCATTATGTACGTTCACATTGTGCGACCGTCCTCACCAGCCGTCTCCAGAACTCTTTAGCTTCCCAAACCGAAACTCCATACCTATTAAACAACTTCCTATTCCCTTCCACTTTGTCCCTGGCAATCACCATCTACTTTCTCTCTCTGTAAATCTAATGAGTGAATCTCTACCTCATATGAGGGGACTCATGCAGTATTTTTGTGACTGGCTTATTTATCATAACAACATTCCCAAGGTTGGTCCATCTTGTAGTATGTGTCAGTATCTCCTTCGTAAGGCTGATGGTATTCCATTCGTAAACCCCCACCTCCTCCCCAAATGACCAGAGGCATCTCAATTATTTTGAGGTTTTTTTTACCAAGGTTGGGAACACGCCCAGGAAAAAGAAACACAAATCACAGTGGAGTCTGTGACATGCTTTTCCCGGCATGGGTTTTGGTGGCTTCAGTATTTAGAGAAGCAGGAAGAAATGGAGGAAAAAGAAAAGAAAAATGGGTGGTGAATAGGCAAAAAGCCTCGTGAAGGCTTTTGATCTGTGCTCAGTGATTTTACATTTTACACATGAAAGAGGTGGGTGGAGGAACCGTCAATTATATGTTGGTCTCGGCTTGGTAAATCTACATTTCACATAAGATAAAGTAAACCTGTGGAAAGACGGAGCAGAGGAAGATGCAACAGAACCCATGGGGGCGGGCCCCCCCCCCCAGGGGAATGTTTATTCAGAAAGATTTTTCCTTGTGAGGCCACCCAGGGAGATGTGTAGTCTTCTGTCATTGCAGCTGTCTGGGAACTAAAGGAAGGCATTTGTGTGTGTGTGTGTGCGTGTGTGTGTGTGTGTATGTGTGTGTACGCACACGTACGTGCATGCACGCAAAGTGCCTCAGTCCCCAAGTTTAGCTTTTTCTTTGGCATGGTGAGTTCAGGTCCCCCAGGTTCTATTTTCTTTCACACACTGTATGTATGTACCACGTTTTCTTCATCCATTGATTCGCTGATGGACACTTGGTTTGCTTCCATCTTCTGACTCTTGTGAATGGTGCTGTTATGAACACAGGTGTACAAATATCTCTTTGAGACCCTGCTCTTCCTTCTGAGTGTATATCCAGAAGTGGAATTGCTGGATCATATAGTAATGCTATTTTTAATTTTTTTTTTTTTGAGTTGGAGTCTCACTCTGTCACTCAGACTGCAGTGCAGTGGCCACTCCCGGCCACCGCAGCCTCTACTTGCTGGGCTCCGGCGATCCTTCCGCCTCAGCCTTCCAAGTAGCTGGAACTACAGGCGTGCGCTACCACGTCTGCCTTATTTTATTTTATTTTATTTTATTTTTTGAGTCAGAGTCTCACTGTCACCCAGGTTGGGTTTTTCCGAGAAATGTCTATTCAAGTTCTTTGCCTATTTTAGTCAGATTATTTTGTTGTTGAGGTTTAGGAGTTTTTTAAAGCATAAATTCTGAATATTACATTAATCTTTTATCAGATATATGATTTGCAAATATTTTCTCTCAATCTATAGGTTGCCTTTTCAGTTCATTGATTGCGTCCTTTGATACACAGAAATTTTAAATTAAAAAAAATTTTGTGTGTGTGTTGGAGACTCACTCTGTCACCCAGACTGGAGTTTACTGGCACGCTCATGGTCACCGCAGCCTCGACCTCCTGGGCTTAGGCGATCCTTCCACCTCAGCCTTCTAAGTAGCTGGAACTACAGGCATGTGCTACCATGCCTGGCTTATTTTATTTTATTTTATTTTTTTGAGTCAGAGTCTCACTGTCTTCCAGGTTGGGGTGCAGTGGCACACTCATGGCTCACTGCAGCCTTGACCTCCTAGGCTAAGACAATCCTTCTGCCTCAGCCTCCAAAGTAGCTGGAACTATAGGTACGTGCCACCATGCCTGGCTAATTTTTAAAAATTTTTTTGTAGAGACAGTCTCAATATGTTATCCAGGCTGGTCTTGAACTCCTGGGCTCAAATGATCCTCTCGCCTCAACCTCCCAAACCGCAGACACAGTTGGGATTACAGGCATGAGCCATCGTGACCGGCCAGAAGTTTTAAATTTTGATGTAGCTCTATTTATAATTGTCTTTTGTTGCCTGCACTTTTGGTATAATCAAGAAATCATTGCCAAATCCAATGCCATGAAATTTTCCCCCTATGTTTTCTTCTAAAAGTTTTATAATTTTAACTCTTATGTTTATGTTTAGGTCTTTACTCCATCTTGAGTCAATTTTTGTATATGGTGAGAACTCTAAAAACTTTTGGTACGAACACTCCATTTAAACTCCTGCACTAAGAGACTGGGCCAGCCGGGCTTGGTGGCTCAGCCTGTAATCCCGCGCCTTTGGGAGGCTGAGGTGAG
>NW_007231985.1:0-9867 GCF_000164805.1 Carlito syrichta
GCGGTGGCCCTGCGAGGGGCCGGGGGCGAGCCGGAGCCTGCAGGCCGGGGTCTCAGGCGCTTGGGGGCAGCTGGGGAGTTGGGGGTCGGGACCTCGGGGCCGGCTGGGGACGGAGCGAGCCGGACGGCCAAGAGCCCGGGCGGAGGGTTGAGAACAGACCGGAGGGAGGAGGTGGAGGCTGAGGCCTCTTCCTGCACGCGTGGAGAGGACAGGCCGGCTTCGGGGTTCCAGGTCCCTCTGGTTCTGGGGTTGAGGCCCAGGCCCAGCCTCCTCTTAGCTTGTTGGGGGGCTTCGGAGCCTCCCGATGACGGGGTGGCAGGAAGGAGGGGAAAGAGCCCCCGTGCTTTGGGGGCGTCGCCCACGGTGCTCCATTTCTGATCAGCGCCCAGCCGAGTAGATGGACTGGGCCACCACGTCTCCCTTCCCCCCAGGAAAAGGGACTGAGGGGTCTGCAGGGTCCTCATCTGCCCCCGGGGTGGGGGCTGCCCAGGAGCATTCGAGTGATGCCCCCTTATTCTGTCCACTGCAGGGTTCAGGCTAGCTGCAGGGTTCAGGCTACTTCCAGAGGCTGGGCTTCCCTGGTCGCAGCTTAGGGACATTCCTGAGGTGGCTGGGGAGGAGGAAGGCGCTTGAATGCACTTCCAGCCTGGCCCGAGGTCTCAGCCCCTCCTCCTCCGCGGTTTCCTGCTGGTCCCTCTGGGTTGCAGGGCCCGGATGGAGGCCAGGGGAAAATGAGGGGGCTTTGGTTCTGAGGACGTTTGACTGGGGCCACACCTTCCTGTCCTCAGATGGTTCCTGAACCGGACCCATCCCCCCTTCCTGTTCCCTCCTTTGTCTCTGGCCTTCGGGATTCCCAGCAGAGATTTTTTTTTGGTACTGACTGTGTAACAGGACACTGCTCGCAGCCCTCTGGGAGGTGGGTGGGGGGGCTGTGCTAGGAAGGCTGACCCCTGTCACCCCTGAGAGACCAGGGGTAGTTCCTCGCCCTGGCCTCGGTTTCTCCCGTGTCCAGTGAGGCAGTCGACCTCCAAGGTCCCTACAGAGGTGGACCTGTTTGTGCCTTCCGTGCCAGGGGCCCTACTCACCATCACCCCTCTGCTGGGTCCCATCCTCTTCATTCTTCTGTTTTCTTTCAGAATGAAAAAGGCAGGCATTGACCTCCCTCTGAGGCAGTTTTCAGGTACTTTAGACCCCCTCAGTGTTTGGGACCCTCTGGTGGCCCCCCATCATCTTTTCTCCCCTCCCAGTCCCAACTTAGCCCAGCAGCTGGCTGTGGCCACAGTCCTAAGTGATCCTGTATTTTCTTTGTGGTACTGTAGCTTGTCCAACTTTGGCCTGCGGGCTTGCAATTCTCAGTGGCGAGAGACGGGCTGGGCTGCGGGAGGCTGGCTTGCTTGCAGTAACTTGCTTTCCTCCATTCCTGCTGCTGGATGTAACAGGGCCGCCCTTCCCCCAGCCGCACCTCCCTTCAGAGACCCATGTGCGATGGGAAACTGAGGCCAGGAGGGTTCCTGGAGGGCCCAGGCACGTCTATGGCATCCCCCTGGGACCTGAACCCAGGCCCGCTTCCCAGGCTGGAAGCTCCCCTCTGCCGGCCGGTGGAGATAATTCAGCTTCCCGCTTGCCACGTCACCAGCGCTGCCTGAGGATTCCCAAACTAGTCATTTGGAGCTGGCTTGAGAAGCCTCTCCCAGCCTTTGAGGTTCTGGCTGGCTGGGCGTGGGGGCTGTCAAGATGGTGGCTGCCACGTGTCAGGGCTGGGAGCTGGCTTTTCAGCTGACTCTCATGGAGGGGCACGCTGGTGGTCTCTGCAGCGGTCTGAACTCTAGCACCAGTGGTCTGGATCAGAGGTGGCCTTTGAGTAGAGTGGCCATATGTTGTCTTGGCATAACAACTAGTGCCCGTTTTGCTCTCATGGGTGTTCTTATTTGTACAATAAATGATATGGTCACTCTGCCTTTGAGGCTCCAGCCCTGGTGGGGAAGGAGCCAGGAATGGGAGACAGGTGACCTGGGGTCTAGTTGGGGCCCAAGATACCCCCCCCCGCATTTGCACTTTAGGGGGACATTCAGATCTCTCCTGTGCCCATGCCACCCGAGGCACTGGTGGCTCTCAGTGGCCCTCCTTCCTCTCCCTACCTCCCTTCCCTGGGGCCCTTTGCCTCTTGGGTCTGCAGCCCAGGGAGGGGGACCTGCCTGGGTTTTCAGGATAGCAGCAGTAGAATCTTCCCAGAAATCCAGTGCTCCCAAAGGCAGCCAAAGTCCCGAGGGTCTTCCAGGATGACCACGAGATGGGATCCACCAGTGGGATCCCAGCCCTGCTCCAGGGTGTCTTCTGACCCTTTCCTTGGCCTGATGAGTCCTCTCCCTCCAGTCCTGCTGTGGGGATGGGGGTGGGGTGTGTTGGGGGGAATGACCCGAAGGGAGAGAGGGACTGTCCTGATTGGGAGCCCTAGAGAGGGGAGTAGGGCTTGTCCTGAGGCCACTTCTGGGGCTCGGGGATGTGCCTGAGGGCAACACATGAAGCAGAAAGCCTGTGTGACAGTTGCTGTCAGATGGGAGGACAAAATGGAGTCTTATGTCTCCAGCATCCCTGGAGGCTGAAAACACACCTGGCCAACCTCTGGCGATGGGGGAGGGAATCAGTGCTTCACTGAGTTGTGACTCACCCCTTTCCCTAGTGTCCTGTCCTGGCTACAATGTCAGGAAGACCTGCCCCTTCTGGGTTTCCAAAGGAGTTGGTCCCGGGAGCTTTTGTCCTGGGGATTCCGCCTCTGGTCCAGGGGCTGTGGGCAGATGGGCATAACAAGCCCTTGCCCAGATAGAGGCCTTGGAAACCTAGGTGCTGCAGCTTGGAGAGGGGGAACTGAGGCTGACTGGAGACACACACACACACACACACACACACACACACACACACACCTCAAGGTCACCTTGGGGCAGCAGAGTGGCGGGCTTCACATTTAATGAGTGAACCGAACAGTGACTCATTAACATCCCAGAGCAGAATGAAAGGCATGGGGGTGGGGCAGCCCTCCAGCTTTGTCTCTCAAGACATCCTTTGCCCAGACACCTGGGCTTTCCCTAGACCTTCAACCCAGCTGCTGCTTTTTCTCAATGGAAACCCCCCCCCCCAGGATCTTGTGGGATCAGGGTTGACCTCTGTATAAACTGATGAGGACCCCAGGTCAGGCCAAGTGGCCCTGTTCATTCGGCAATAACTGAGGCCTGCTGTGGGCTGTGGGGATACCAGCCTGGCGAGGCTTCCTGTCCTGGAGGTCCCAGCCCACCTAGGAGCAGAAGCAGGTACATAGTAGACACATACATGAGTGGAAGCATTGGATGGCCCATGCAGGAAATCAGTAGGAATGTCAGAGAAGGCCTATGAGACTGGCATCCCGAGTCAGGTCTGGGCTTCCTGGACTGGGCTCTCTTGTTCCCATCTCTGGGGAACTTGGTGGCAGCTAGACGGCTAGGGGTGGCTGTTGGGGAGGAAGGCCTTGGGCTTCAGGGCCACCCTCTCTGCAGCCCTCACAGGTCCATCAAGGTGCACGCAACCCACCTCCCAGCTATGCGCTCCTTCCTGCTCTTCTGCCTTCTGGCCTCGGCTCTGGCGGCCGAGGTGAAGAAACCCTCAACCTTGGCCGCCCCTGGCACTGCGGAGAAGCTGAGCCCCAAGGCGGCCACGCTGGCGGAGCGCAGCGCCAACCTGGCCTTCAGCCTGTACCAGGCCATGGCCAAGGATCAGGCGATGGAGAACATCCTGGTGTCACCTGTTGTGGTGGCCTCGTCATTGGGGCTTGTGTCGCTGGGTGGTAAGGCGGCCACGGCGTCGCAGGCCAAGGCGGTGCTGAGCGCTGAGCAGCTGCGCGACGAGGAGGTGCACGCTGGCCTGGGTGAGCTGCTGCGCTCGCTGAGCAACTCCACGGCCCGCAACATGACCTGGAAGCTGGGCAGCCGCTTGTATGGGCCCAGCTCCGTGAGCTTCGCTGACGACTTCGTGCGCAGCAGCAAGCAACACTACAACTGTGAGCACTCCAAGATCAACTTCCGTGACAAGCGCAGTGCCCTGCAGTCCATCAACGAGTGGGCTGCGCAGACCACCGATGGCAAGCTGCCCGAGGTCACCAAGGACGTGGAGCGCACCGATGGAGCCCTGCTAGTCAACGCCATGTTCTTCAAGCGTGAGTCCTTCTCCTCCTCCTCCTTCCTGGAGTCCCCTACCAGAGTTAGGACAGGTTCCCTGCACTGTGTTCTTCACTGCTTTCATTTCTGCTCAGAACAACCCGTGGAAGCAGGACTGTTACTCAACTCTCTTATTTTTCTTTTTCTTTTTTTGAGTTGGAGTCTCACTCTGTCGCCCAGGCTGGAATGTCGTGGCATGCTCATGGCCACTGCAGCCTCAGCCTGCTGGGCTCAGCCTTCCAAGTAGCTGGAACTATAGGCATGGGCCACCACGCCCGGCTAATTTTATGACTTGTTGTAGAGATAAGGTCTCACCAAGTTGCCCAGGTTGGTCTTAAACCCTGGACTCAGGCAATCCTCTCACCTCAGCCTCCCTAAGTGCTCGGATTATAGGCTTAAGCCACCGCACCTGGCCTTACTTTTTTTTTTTTTTTGAGTTGGAGTCTCACTCTGTCACCCAGACTGGAGTGCAGTGGCCGAGTGGCCACTGCTGCCTCAACCTGCTGGGCTCTGGCGATCCTTCCGCCTCAGCCTTCCAAGTAGCTGAAACTACAGGTGCGCGCTACCACGCCTAGCTAATTTTTGATTTATTGTAGAGATGAGGTCTCGCCAAGTTACCCAGGCAGGTCTCGAACCAGCAGGCTCAGGCAATTCACTCACCTCAGCCTCCCAAAGCACTGGGATTACAGGCTGAGCCACCGAGCCTGGCCTGGCCTTCTTTTAAATTTATTTTTTAATTTTTTTTTTGAGTTGGAGTCTCACTCTGTCACCCAGACTGGAGTGTAGTGTCTGCTCCCGGCCACTGCAGCCTCGACCTGCTGGGCTCTGGCGATCCTTCCGCCTCAGCCTTCCAAATAGCAGGAATTACAGGCACGCGCCACCACGCCCGGCTGATTTTTTTATTTATTGTAGAGATGAGGTCTCACCAAGTTGCCCAGGCGGGTCTTGAACCCGCGGGCTCAGGCAATCCACTCACCTCAGCCTCCCAAAGCTTGGGATTACAGGCTGAGCCACCCAGCCTGGCTTTTAAATTTATTTTTGAGTCAGGGTCCCACTCTGTCACCTAGGTGGGAGTACAGTGGCATGATCACAGCCCACGGCAATGCCTCCTGGGCTCAGGCGATCCTTCTGCCTCAGCCTCTTGAGTAGCTGAGATTACAGATGCATGCCACCATGCCCAGCTAAGTTTTTTAATGTTTTGTTTTGTAGAGACGAAGTCTCGCTTTGTTGCATAGGTTAGTCTTGAACTCCTGGGTTCAAGCAATCCTGCCTTGACCTTCCAAAGTGCTGGGATTACTAGCATGAGCCACTGTACCTGGTCTTAACCCTTTTAAGATACCAGAAACTAGATTCAGAGCTGGGTGCGGTGGCTCACGCCTGTAATCCCAGCACTTTGGGAGGCAGAGACAAAAGGATTGCCTGAGCTCAAGGGTTTGGGACCAGCCTGGGCAACTTGGTGAGCCCTCATTTCTACAGTAAATCAAAAAATTAGCTGGGCTTGGTAGGTACACCTGTAGTTTCAGCTACTTGGAAGGCTGAGGTGGAAGGATCACCTGAGTCCAGCAGGTGGAGGCTGGGCTGGCCGTGAGCGTGCCATTGCACTTGAGCCTGGGCGACAGAGTGAGACTCCAACTCAAAAAAAGAAACTAGATTCAGAAAAGTGTAGCAACATGTCTGAAGGAATGGTATAGGGAGCTGAGCCCCCAGAGGGACTCCAGAAACTGTCCTACCAAATTTCATCAAATCAGTGCTATTCCTAGTAGGCCCTGGAGTGAGTAAAATTTATGAATCACTTCTGCCTCAGTAGTGAGCTAGAGAAAGGCCTCTAATCCTTAAAGCAACCATGTGAGCAAGCAGTGTTAGCTTCATTTCACAAGTAGGAAACTGAGGCTCAGCCAGGGGGTAGCAGAGCCAGGCCTCAGCCAGATGTGCCTGTATTCAATTAAAGATTCAGTGTGGGGTTAATGAATACTTTTGAGCACCTGTGGAGATAGCATTATGCTCACAGTTTGCACGTAAACTGTGCTCACAGTTTGCGCTGCTCACAGTATGCTCACAGTATGCTCATACTGTGCTCACAGTATGCTCACAGTTTGCACTGCAAAAATGAGGCAACCCTCACCTTACAGATGAGGCCGTGCTAGGAGAGGTGAGAAGGTCTTATATCCAGTCAGTGACTGAGCTCGGATTGGAACACAGGACTGGCTGTAAGGGCAGGACCCAGGCCACTGTCACACATTGGGGTTTTTTGGGGGTTATTTTCTGACCATGGAGACAGGACTTGCAGGCAAGAGTGAAGAGTGGTCTTGGGGCACCCCCGTCCAGGGCACAGATGCTCTCAGCTACCAAGTGGGGCAGAAAGCCCAGCTTAGCACGTGTTTCCCAAATACCCGACAAGTGCGGGGGAGGGACATGGGGGCAGCCGAGCTGAGGATGAAATCAATGCTCTGTCGTGTGGGAGCAGCCAGGTGCTGATTATAGAGAACTGCACCCTCAGGCAGCATGTCCTGGGGCCAGGACCCCCACACCCCAGAGCAGGACACGTGGTCTCTGTGTGCTGGGTGCTCAGGGGGAGATGGCTACAGCCGGGCCCCCAAAGGATGGAGCAAAGGCCTGGCCTGTGGCAGGGACAAGTCTGGGGTGTGCAGCTGGGGTGGTCATGGCTGTGATTGTGTCCCAGGGGTCTTGTGTCTCTGACCCTGCATTCTTTCCCCACTGCAGCACACTGGGACGAGAAATTCCACCACAAGATGGTGGACAACCGTGGCTTCATGGTGACTCGTTCCTATACCGTGGGTGTCATGATGATGCACCGGACAGGTAGGTGCCTTGCAGAGCAGGGGGTCAAGGTGGGGTGGCGTCCGAGGGTGCCTGGGGTCTGGCCTTCCCTCAACCCCGCAGCGTGCCCAGTGCCCTCCCTGATCCTCTCCCAGGCCTCTACAACTACTACGACGACGAGAAGGAAAAGCTGCAGATTGTGGAGATGCCCCTGGCCCACAAGCTCTCCAGCCTCATCATCCTCATGCCCCACCACGTGGAGCCCCTCGAGCGCCTTGAGAAGTTGCTGACCAAGGAGCAGCTGAAGACCTGGATGGGAAAAATGCAGAAGAAGGCTGTCGCCATCTCCCTGCCCAAGGGTGTGGTGGAGGTGACCCACGACCTGCAGGTAAGGGGTGGCCCCACTTGGGGTCCTGGAGGGCTTAAAGGAGGGGAAGATGCTCAGGGCACCCGCTCACCAGTTGGGCAGGTCTGTCCTGGGCTCCCTGGGTGTTCAGGAGGTGCTGGGCCCTGCCCTTGGGAAAATGATGCTAACACCAGCAGCTAAATAGAACTGAATGTTTGCTGGATGCCAGGCACTCTTCTAAGTACTTTATGTGTATTAAGCTCTTTTAATCCTTGAAACAGCTTTAATAGGTAGGACTATGAACTTCTCTTACAGATGAGGGAACTGAGGCTCAGAAAGGTTAAGTAACTTGTCCAAAGTCACACAGTCAGTAATTCAGACATCTGGTACCAGAGCCAGCCCTTAGTCACTGTGCTGCCTCTGAGATCTGGGGTGCCCCAGTTACAGACTGTTCAAGCTGGAGGGTTACACCCACCATGCAGTAATAAGACTCGTAGCCGTGGGTCACCTACAATGGCCAGAAAGTTAACACACATGTTCCAGATTCTTTCCTCCTCACGACCACCCTGGGTGGTGGGCAGAAGCTTGGAGAAAAGCAGTGACGCTGTAAGTCCCTCTGGCCCATGAGTGGTGAAGTTGGAATTAGACCACAAGGTGAAAATCTGCGGCGGGCTCTGTCAATCATGAGAGAAAGATTTTTGACTTGCACAAAAGAGGAAGCTGTCATGTGGTTCTTACTTTGGATGCCAGAAATGGCTCCTTGGCAGGCTTCTCACCCAGGGTCCATCAGGCTTACTGTCAAGAGGGCTTGGGGAAGGAGGCTTGAGGTGAAATGGAACCTAGGCTCCCAACCAGAGGTGGGTGGAGCTTGTACTGGTCTGTACCGTAGACTCTGGGAGTTTCTGGAAAGAACCATCACTGCCTTCTTCCTGACCTGGCCTTGATTCTTCCTGAGGCCCTTCTCCAGGGTCCACTGTCCAGCTCCCTTCTCCCTTTATTTCTCCCATGTCGTCTTGGAGCCCTTGGTAGAGACACCACCCTCCAGTCCACGGGTTAGATTGGGAGGGAAGCGCGAGCTGGATGACTTGCTCAAGGTCATTGGGACTAGACTGACTGCGCCTACTTACAAGGGCTATTTCAGGGCCCCTGAGTCTCCGGATCCAGGCCTAGGGCCCTTTTACCCATACCAGGGAAATAGAGACCTCCTTGCTGAAGCCTGGGCCCTGAGGTTGCTGTTCACTCAGCCAACGGGTCTCTCCTAACATCTCTGCACTGGGAGTCAGGGAGAGTCCTGGACATGGGCCCTACCCTGGGATTCCTGAGCCAGGTGGGAGAGACAGGACCAGACTGATAGGGAGGGCTGGTGTGCTGAATCCTAGGGGAGGCACCACTCATCTTATGAGCCAGGGAATGCTTCCTGGAAGGAGTAGTGTCTAAAGAGTCCTAACAGGAGAGAGGACAGTCATCTAGGATGCAAGTTGTTCAGGGGGACTGTCTGGAGAACAGGGTAGAGGCTGTGGTGCAGGCCTGGGTCCCACATTCAAGAGTTTATATTTGGCATTCTAAGAAGAGATGAACATGAGGAGCCCTGAGGTATCCATCCCCAGCCCCAGGCACTGTCTCCTCACAGCCAGTGGCGATCCATCTGTGTCCACCTCCTCCCAGCACTGGATGATTTAGATTCACATCCTAGGCATCACTCTGGAAAGATTTTAAGCCCCAGAGGAATGTGGACATAGCTGGCCTGAGATCAGTGCTTCTCAAACTGGAGTATGCTGAAAACCACCTGGGGAGTTTGTTGAAAAGGATCTAGGCCCACTCTCAGAGATTCTGGTTCAGTGCGTCAGGGCTGGGGTCAGGGTCTGAGCATTTTGGATAAGCTCTTAGCTGGCGCTGACACTGTCTGAACCACACTTTGAGAAGCACTACTCACTATGGCTGGGCAGTGCCAGGGATCCATTCTGACTTGGTTTCTGAGTCTCAGCTTCCTCATGAAGGAAGCCCTTGCCGATTGCAGTAAGAATTAAAGCAGTGGTCTGAAGTGCCCAGCACCTTGCCTGGGACACACAAGGGAGCCAGGGAGGGGCTTCCTCCTCGAGGAGCCAACAAGTAGAGTGGGTGGAGGTGAGGGTGTAGGAGCCTTGTGTGCCGTGGCCTCACCTGGCACCTTCCTGGTCCCACAGAAACACCTGGCCAGGCTGGGCCTGACTGAGGCCATTGACAAGAACAAGGCCGACCTGTCGCGAATGTCAGGCAAGAAGGACCTGTACCTGGCCAGTGTGTTCCACGCCACTGCCTTCGAGTTGGATACAGACGGCAACCCCTTTGACCAGGACATCTATGGGCGTGAGGAACTGCGCAGCCCTAAATTGTTTTATGCCGACCACCCCTTCATCTTTCTGGTGCGGGACAACCAGAGCGGCTCCCTGCTGTTCATTGGGCGCCTGGTCCGACCCAAGGGCGACAAGATGCGAGACGAGTTGTAGGGCCTCGGGGTGGGCACGAGATGGCAAGAGGCAGCCCAAGGCTCCTGAGACACATGGGTGCTATTGGGGGGGG
>NW_007231985.1:9887-13656 GCF_000164805.1 Carlito syrichta
GGGGGGGGTGGGGGGGAGCTGAGGTACCAGCTTTGGATATTCCACGGGGTGGGGATGGCAAAACAGACAAGGGTTCCCGTATGTCTGAGCGGACCTTCCTGGCTAGACTTCACCTCCGCTTGGGCATGGTCCCCCAGACATGATGATGCCGAGCCCGGAAACTCCACATCCTGTGGGACCAGGGCTGTAGTCGTCTTGCCTGCCCTCAAAGTTCTAGATCAAGCCTGTCTCGGTCAGTGTTTATATTTATAGCCAAGTACCTTCTCTGGGAGATAACATCGAGCTGGGGGTTCAGCCCAGCCCTCTTCTCCTGACACTAAACCACCTCAGCCCAGCCTCCCTCAACTACAAAACTAGGTGCTGCAGCCCCTGGAACCAGGCACCCCCAGAATGACCCTGGTCCAGGTGAGGGGGATCGGGAAAGAGCTCACAGGAGGGGCTTCTGGGCAGACTCTGGTCAAGAAGCATGGCATCAGGCATCGTGGGGATGAACTTTTTGTCTTTCCATTTTTAGATCTTCCAAGATGGGGAGGGAAGGGGAAACATGAGCCTTTGTTGCTGTCAAATGGAGAACTTATTTGTACAATTTTTTTCAATAAAACTTTTTCCAATGAAATTTTATTGGCGCGTGGCAGTAGACTGGATCAAGAGACTCCCACATTCTTACTCCCAGGGGACAAGGTCTCTTCCTATGAAGGCAGGCTTGCTGACAGGCCATGTCCGGCCCTGGAATGCCAGCAGGTCACTGTGCGGACAGCGCCATGCGGCAGGCTGGCTCTGTGCTGACTCGGGACATTGCTCCGGCAGCCCTGGAGAGGTTGCAGCTGCGGGGCCTGAATGACAGTGCTGGCCCCAGAGCCCAGGGCATCCTGCCGTGTGCAGGCCTCGGGTCTTCAACCCCTTCGCCTTTCATTGCAAGCTGGTCTCATTCTTCGTCCAGGGCCACAGGGTGCAAACTCAGACACATGATTAGTAAGTTCCCTGGCTCCGGACTGGGCTTTGGAAGGAAGAAACCTGTGGGATCTTTGCTCTTGGGTGGCCTGATGTGTTGGGTTTGTAGCAGGGGAGGAGGGGGCCCCATGCCAGCCCTTCTGGTAGTTCTCAGTTCCTCCTCTGGACTCCTAGGTTGGACTCCTGGTGGTCCCGAGGGCTCCTGACACCATACCCCAGGGAGGGCGAGGAGCAGAGGAACCAGGATTTGAGCCCCAGCTCTGCGGCCTGCTGGCTGTCTGACCTTGATCAGGTCGCTGCCTCTCTCTAGGCACCTCTGCAGCTTTCTGCTGCCAACAGATAGGAGTTCCTGCCCCGGAGGTTTTTCGTTCAGGGCAGGACCTCCTACCTGGCTGGGGATTCCAGGAGAGCCCACCAGGATGTAAGTAGGGCTGCAGAAAGCCCAGCTGATTCACTCCTGTTATTACACTATGGAGTTTCAGCAAAATGGTTCCAAGTCCCAGGGCTGTCTTTTGCTGTGGACTCAGTCATTTAGGGCTCCACCCTCAAGGGGCTTCACCTAGAGGTGGAGACTCGGGGACACTGACTGTAGTGCTTGCTCCCTGTTTTCTGGTCACCTGATTGTTCTGTTCCAGATGTGCCATGCTTGTCCCCTTGCCTCAGAGCGTTTGCACTAGCTGTTCTTTCTGCCCGATCAGCAGTTCTTGGTCTTGGCAGCGCTGCCTTTTGTCACCCAGGATTCAGCTCATTTGTCACCTGCTCAGAGAGATCTTCCTTGACTACCCAACATAGCCAACCCCTCTCCCACCTCGCCTCAGTTTCCCTACCATGTCTTCAAGTTTTACTGACCCCTTGGTGACACCCACCGACTGTGCATATCCCCTGCCTGTCTCCCCTCCTAGAATGGAAGAAAGTGGGGGATCAAATCTGTCTGTTCATTGCTGGTAAGTCCTGCACCTAAGTTGAGCACTGTGCACGAACAAGGCACTGAGGACATGTTTGCTGAGTCAGCTAAAGGACACCAGGGCTGCAGGGCCTGAATGACAGTGCTGGCCCCAGAGCATCCCCATCCTGCTGTGCGGCCCCCGGCCTTCAACCTCCTTGCCTTTCATTGCAAGCTGACCTCATTCTACATCCAGGGCCACAGGGTGCAAACTCAAACATATGGTTAGTAAGTTTCCTGGCTCCGGGCTGGGCTTTGGAAGGAAGAAGCCCAGGGAGTCCAGAGGAGGAAGCTACGACTATCTGGGGAGACCAAGGAAGGCTTCCAGGTGGAGGTGATGGGGGCTGCTTTGAAGGGTGAGTAGGCATAGCTTGATCAGAAAAATGCTTTTAGTAATACCAGCTGGTCCCCCTTTTGTGTTTTGCTCGTATGTGCCAAATGATTGATAAGTTTAATTGCATCCAAGTTTCCTAAGAGCTTGGCTAGGTGGAGATCATCCCCATTTACAGGTGAAATAACGGAGGCTGGGAGAGTTCAAGCAACCTGCCCGAGGCCCTACCGCCAGCGGGGACTGAGCTGGGATTCGATCCTAGTCAGTTGGGTAGCTGCTCCTGCCTCCACACCTCACAGGAGGGGCAGGAGAGGCACCGAGCAGATTCTGACAATGAAGGTGACTGACTTGCATACAGTCTAGATTCATCTCTTAATTTCCAGGATAGCCTGGTTAGATGGGAAGTCGTCCGAGTCATGCAGGTGCAGAGACACTGGACTAGAAGCCAGGCCTCCCGACCCTGAAGTTCAGCCTGCAACAGCTCCCCCGCCAGGTGGGAATGGGCGGTGAAATAAGCCTGGCCTGGGGTGGGGGCCTCTCACAGGACCCAAAGGGGGCCTTGAGGCCACGCCCCTCTGTCCTGGCACTGGTGGGGAGGGTGGTAAGAGCCTGTGCTCCCACCTCGCATCTCGAACTCTCCACTGTGAGGGCTGGTGCGCGGGGTGGCTGTGCAGGCGGCAGAAGTGGGCGGGTTAGGGGTGGGGTGGGGACTAGAGGTTGGCCCAGCCAGTGTCAACACCCCCAGTGACCCATAACAGCCCTGTGTGGAGCTTTCCTGCCGCCTGGAGGCCACTGGCGGAATTGTCCTGTTATTCCCAACGTGGTGCTTGTTAGGCTCAGGGAGATGATAAGCCTGTTGGAGGGGTAGGGTCCCAGCTGTGGGTGCAAGTGGAGGCGATGGGGATTAGCTTTCTGCTGAGCACCTGCTCTGTGCCCGGAACTGCCATGTATGATCTCATTTAACCTCCAGAGCTTCCCCGAGGAGTAGCCTCGACGGTCCCACGTCATAGATGAGAAAACTGGGACTCAAGAGAGGTGACGTGGCCAGCCCAAGGCCATCAGTGACAGAGGCTGGACTCCACGTGTCACAGCTTACAGGGACAGTCACTGCTGGGATTCTCTATCATCCTTAGCCCAGTGCCTGCAGTATGGAGCTTAGTGTCCTCCTTCCAAGATCCCAGCTGTAGCCTCCTTGAGAGTGTGCCCTTGTCCACCTGTGTCCTGCTCATAACTAGCACAATGCCTGGCACCCAGGAGGTGCCTCATAAATGCTCATTCAGAGGAAGTGGTCCGGCGTGTGCTGTGATGTTTAGTAGCAGAGGTGTTGGAGCCTGGTCGACCTGATGGGAGTGCCAGCTCTGCTACTCCCTAGTTGTGTGACCTTGGGCCAGTTACTTAACCTCTGAGCTTGGGTTTCTTCTGGAGTAATGTGGGAATGATAACAAGACTTACTCCTAAGGCTGTGGTGGAAGTTACATGAGGTAACCCATGGTACTCGGCAAATATGTGGTCAATAGGTATTAGCTACTAATAAGGAAGATAGT
>NW_007231985.1:13768-109625 GCF_000164805.1 Carlito syrichta
GTAGAGATGAGGTCTCGCTGCCCAGGCGGGTCTCGAACCCGGGAAGATAGTATTTCAAGACCGAGCAGCAGAGCTGGGATTTGGACCCACATCTCTGCAGCTTTAAAGTCGAATTCTTTTCATTATGCTGCAGTGCCTTGGGTTTGGGCTGTGCTAAAGTGTCAGGGAAGACTGCTGGGACAAGGGCTAGAGGGAAAGAGGCAATCCAGACGTGAGGAACAGCTGGGACAGAGGTGTGGGTGTTGAGATGTGCAGGGCGAGCCTGGAAGCCAGAAGAGAGAGTACTGGAAGAGGGCAGAGGTAGGAGACAGGGAGGGGTTGAACTGCTCAGGATGAGATACACAGAGGGTCAGCGAGCATTAGTAGGAGTAGAGCAATAACTATCGCCACTCAGCCCCTCGAGGTTTTTTGAGTCGGAGTCTCACTCCGTAGCCCAGACTGGAGTGCAGTGCAGTGGCCACTCCCGGCCACCGCAGCCTCGACCTTCTGGGCTCCGGCGATCCTTCGGCCTCAGACTTCCAAGTAGCCGGAATTACAGGCATGCGCTACCACGCCCAGCTGATTTTTCGGTTTATTGTAGAGATGAGGTCTCGCTGCCCAGGCGGGTCTCGAACCCGCGGGCTCAGACAATCCACTCATCTCAGCCTCCCAAAGGCGCGGGATTACAGGCTGAGCCACCAAGCCCGGCTTCGACCTTCTTTCTTGCCACTGCCCCATCCCCCCACAGCCCCTCTCAACTCCTCACCACCTCCCCCTTGCCTGGTCTCACACCTCTCCCTTCTCTACCCGCAGAGCCCCTCCTCACCCTTCGAGGCCTCTCTCAAAGGTCACCACCTCCCCCAGGGAACCTTCTGGGCCCCTAGTCAGAAACGTGGCTTCCTCCATGTCCCCAGCTCTGTGGCAGTGACTCTGCCAGCACGTACTGCACTGTCCCTCCAGGACTCCTGGGGACACTCCATCCTTCATGCATCCTGCTGCTGTCTTTCTTCCTTTTCCTCAGTGTGATCTGGAGGTGTCGGCTCAGTGCCACCACACCGCAGTCTCCAGGATCTCCTCGGTGGGGGGAGCACCAAGTCCAGCTGCCAGACACGAACTGACCCATTTGCTCCAGCAAGAACGAGGCAGTGTCTGTACTTAAAGCACTCACGCCAAGAAGGGGCCAACTCTTTCTTTATCCATGTTGTTCTTCTGTTTCCCTGCTCTTGGGATAAGCCAGAGATCATAAACTTTGCAGAGAGACGCGAAGGTGTGGGAAGGAAGTACTGAGCTACATCATACTGGCAATTTGTTAGCTGAATCTACACGACTGCTAGTTCTTGGGTGAAATTTAGGGCGCTGATCTCAGGGTCAGAACGAGACAGGGGACACATGGGACGATTTGAACAGCTGAGGACACTCCAGCCCCTACCCTATAGTGCCTCCCAGCAGCAGAAGCAGTCCCTACTGCTCTGCCTGGTGAGGCTATTGTTGCCTGAAGACCTTGCTATGACCTTGCCTTGGAAGTCACCTTGCAAAGCGTTTTAGCTGTCGGTTGCTGAGTAACAAGTCACTCCACACTCAGTTTTTATTTTTTTTTTGAGTAGGCGCTTTACTCTGTTGCTCAGGCTGGAGTGCAGTGGCATTCTCTTGACCTGGGCTCAGTGATTCTTCTGCCTCAGCGCTCCAAGTAGCTGGAACCACATCTGCACACCACCACACCCAGCTAATTTATTTTTTTTTTAATTTGGAGTCTCACTTCGTCACCCAGGCTGGAGTGCAGTTGCATACTCATGACCACCCCAGCATCAACCTGCTGGGCTCAGGCAATCCTTCCACCTCAGCCTTCCAAGTAGCCGGAACTATAGGTACGCGCTACCATGCCTGGCTAGTTTTTTTTTTTTTTTGAGTTGGAGTCTCACTCTGTCACCCAGACTGGAGTGCAGTGGCCACTCCTGGCCACTGCAACCTTGACCTGCTGGGCTCTGGCGATTCTTCCGCCTCAGCCTTCCAAGTAGCTGGGACTACAGGCATGCACTACCACACCCGGCTCATTTTTGATTTATTGTAAAGATAAGGTCTCTCCAAGTTGCCCAGGTGGATCTCGAACCCGCGGGGTCAGGCAATCCACTCACTTCGGCCTCCCAAAGCGCTGGGATTATAGGCTAAGCCACCGAGCTCGGTCCTAATTTTTTGATTTATTGTAGAGATGAGATCTCGGCAAGTTGCCCAGGCTGTTCTCAAACCTGTGGGCTCAGACAATTCCCTCACCTTGGCCTCCCAAAGTGCTGGGATTATGGGTTTGAGCCACCGTGCCCGGCCTTGATTTTTTTGATGAGATGAGGTCTCGCCAAGTTGCCCAGGCTGGACTTGAACCCCTGGATTCAGGCAATCCTCTCCCCTCTCCCTCTCAAGTGCTGGGATTACAGGCATGAGTCATCGCACCTGGCTTCCACACTCAGTGACTTAACACAACACCTTATTCTATGGGTTGACTGGCCTGGTCTGGTTTCACTCAGATGACTGCACTTACTGCATGCTCAGCTGGGACACTTACCTGGGCTCAGCTGGGACAGCTGTGATGAGGCCAGGAGGCTGGGTCACTCTGTCCACAAGGCCCTTCATCTGGCTCCTCCATGGCACAGTGGCCTCAGGGTACTGGGTGAATGAAGGCAGGAGCTGACATCCAAGGCCTGGACTGTGCCATGTACATCATGTCACTTACAATACATTCTACTAGCCAAAGGAAGGCACGAGGCCAGCCCAGGTTCAAGGCACCAGGATTAGACTAGATATGGGAGGAGCAGCAAAAGGTCATGGGCAGGTCTCAATCCACCACCCAGGGGAGGCCAGTTCTCCACATGCCCCATCCCCTTGTCACCAGTCCGACAATTGGAGTGGATCCTTGCCTGCCTCAGGGCACTGACTCTCAGCCATGTCTGGGATGGAGCAGTGCACACATCAAAAGAATTACAGGCTTTTGCTCATTCAAATCAGCAAAAATATGGATAATATGTATGGAAATGTTCTCCATGGGTGCTAGTCCAGGGAGGGTGGGATATAGTTTTCATTGGGCTGAATTTATTAATATGGGCAACCTTACCTGAGAGTCTAGGTTCAGTGTGCACTGGTTGACTGAAGCCCGGATTCAGTCAAGGCTTATGCTGATTTAAGTCCCTTGCTTTCAGATGGAAGAAGGAATCCAAAAACCAAGAGAAGGAGGAATGAAGAGATGGATCTACCCCATATCACCCACTCGCACACTCCCTGGTTGAATACCACCTGCCTGACTTTCTCTTGTAGAGCCTGGAAGACACTCCCTTCACCATGGCACCCAGAAACACATCAGTGGGGGAGCATCTCAGAAGCACAATGCATACTTGTTCTCCGCAGGCTGGGCATACTGGGGGAGAGGGTGTCATGGAAAGGGCTCCATGATTTCAGTGGAAGTGACAGGATCCAGGGTACACACAGCATGACACCAGACCTCGAGTGGTCATCAGCATGCTCTGACCCACAGAGGTCTTCAGCAAAGGCTGAACCATCAAGGGCCGATCCATCAATGGCCAAATAGAACAAAGGGGACCAAACAGATGGCAGCCCTGAAAGTCCTCCTTCATCTCTAGAACAGAAGCAACAAAACAAATACAAGTCCTCCAGGTCTGGCAAGTAGAAACCTGACTTAAACCACTATGAAAGAGGTTTCTATCTCTCACTCAAAGTCCCTTAGGTGAAAAGAGGCCAGTACCCTTCAGAAAGGCCCCTTCAATGGCACCACAGATACACACGTAAATCACTCAGCCTTCCGCAAAGGGTCCTGGGTCATTTACCAGAGAATTGTGCACTGTGAAAGGAAAACACCCAAGCTTTTCAGGGATGCTGAGTCTCCCTGATATTAATAACTAAGGATACAGAAAGCCACTGTATGGCATCTCAGGTAGTAATTGGAGTTTTGACCTAAGTCCAGCCAAGGTACCCAGTGGGATCTTAGACTAATTTTTTTAGTTTTATGGTATATAATAGGAATTTACAGGTAGAATTCACACATGAGCCTCCAGGCCTGTGGAATAAGGGCAATTAGGGCTGAGAGGAGCAAGCAGAAGCCCCTTGATCTTCTCCTTCTTCCCCAAATAATAAACCAAAAGTCATGCTGGGACCCTGGGGCAATTATAGAACTTTATGCCACCTTCAAAGACTTGAAAGACACAGACATGGTTTCTGTCACATTCTGTTTAACCCCCTATTTGGTCTGTAGAGAAGTCATGGGTTTTGGAGAATGACAGGATATTATCGTATAACTCAGATGACAAGTTCAGTTACAGATGCTGTCCTAGGTAGGGTCTCTTTATGGGAACTTAATTTTGTTGTTGCTGTTGTTGCTTGATGTGAAACTATTATCTGATAAAAAATATATTTTTCTCTTTCTCTATAGAAAGGCCCAATAACTGTTTTCTCTCTCTTGTCAGGGACAACAGTACACCTTCACGGTTGGTGTTGAACCACCTCCAGTCTCTGGTTCTCTGTTGCAATTTAGTCCGTGGGGACTTTGATCATCTTCCCATGTCACACGTCATTATACTTGTCCACTACATTGATCACATGACATCTCTAGGACTGGGAGAGTAGGAAGCAACAGGTACTTCAAATGCATCAATAAGATACAAGTGTACCTGAGGATGGGCAACCCATCTTGTAAGATCATAGGGCCCTGTTACCTGAGTGAAGTGTCTGGGTGTTTGGTGGTCTGTATCATGCAAGAAAAGCCTCGCAGAATGAAAGGGGCTTTCTGCCTCTTACTGATGATCAAAGTACAACACTTGCTGGGCTTCTATGTATTTTGGAGGCAAGATATATTGCGCTCAGTGTGTTTCTCTGATCTACTTATTGAGTGACCATCAGGCCTGCCTGGTTGGAGCGGGGCCCAGAGAAGAAGGCTTCCAGGTGGTCCAGACTGGAGAGGAAGCAGCTCTGCCCCAGCAGATCCCTGATAATCCAGCAGATTCAAGGGTGATTTGTATCCACAGCAGATGGGGCTGGAGTTGGACCCCATGGCAAACCTGCTAGAGAAATCACAATGGATCATCTGGGATGAAGGGGTAAAGCTGAGTGCTCCTTGGCAAGTAGTTTTCCTCCTTTTGAGGAAGAGCTCTTTGCTCGCTGCTGGGCCTAGTTGACAGTGGTCGCTGTATGGGTAGCATCAGGAGACAACAGAAGTACTTCATGAATGTTACACACAGCCTGCTCTTTTCTCAGGGACACCTGGGGTGTTTGTGCTCAGTGATTGCTAATTGAAATGTCAGTGAATTATGCATCAGGTATGAAACCACTTGATTTCTCCCCTTTCTGATCTCCCATTCACTGGAATCGGGTTTCTCTTTCCTCCACTCCAGAGAGCTTGTGATTGCCAAGGTCAGTGATCTCTTTATTGTTGGTACAGTGGACACACACAAAAAAACTTATTTTATACATATGAACATATGCCAACATACATGAAAATTGAGAGACTAGTAAAATGAACTCCTATGTTCCCAACCCAGAGCCTCAGTATGTACTGACACACTGCCCACTCTGTTCAATGGACATTCTACATCCTTACTGCAGGGAAGCATGCGTGGTCCTGATCCTGTGGGTGTTCTTTTTTAGTTTCCTCTAACTCGTCTGCTACTCAAGGCAGGCTCCACCCGTGGCTACCTTCCTCTGTCTGTCCCCAAAATGTTGGTGTTTCCAGTGCTCTGTCCTGGACTCTCCTTCTCCCACCTCCCACAACACTCTCGTTGGGTAAACTCACCTTCTCTCATGATCTCACGTGCCTTCTCTGGGCTGGTGAGGCCCACATTGCTGTGAGGTCTCCATCTCTGCCTTCAGTCCAGACCCCTTTCCCAGGCTCAGCTCACCATATCCAGGAGTCACCTGGACACCTCTCCCTGGCTGTTCCACAGGCCTCTCTCACTTACCATGTTCCAAACTGTGTTCGTCCTTCTGCCAAAACCACCTGTTTCCTGTATTCCCACTCATCCACTCAACAATAAATATCCACATGTATTTATTAGATACTTACTGGTGTGTAAGAAAAAATGTAAGATTTTTGGAATAAGCAAAAGAAATTACTGCTATATGAAAAAGACAGGCAATAACAAGTGTTGGTGAGAATGTGGAGAAACGGGAAACCTTATACATGGCTGGTAGGAATATAAATGGTGGAGCCCTGGCCTGCCCAGAACCAGAACTGAGCCCACAGAGAATTTTTTTTTTTTTTGGAGATAGGTTCTTGCTCTGTTGCTCAGTACAGTGGTGTTATCATAGCTCACTGCAGCCTTGAACTCCAGGGCTCAAGTGATTCTTCCGCCTCAGCCTCCTGAGTAGCTGGGTCTACAGGCATGCAGCACCACACCAGGTTGAGGATGTTAAACTGATGACCCAAGGTGGAGAGGGGATTAAAATGCAGGTGTTTTGATGGTTAAGAGGGTAGAGAGGCCTGACTTTCCAAACGGAGGTGCACAGGAAGGGCAGGACGCCTGGGGGTTGGGTTGCAGGACCTTTGAAAGATGGGCTCAGATGTGGACAGCTGCGGGGGTGTCTGGGCAAATTGGGTAGAAGTACCACAACCTTGGCTTTGGGAGCTCTCCAGCCAGGCTAGTCGGGGAGGGAGAGGTCTGCCAGTGCCCCCCTTTTCACCCCTCCCCCAGGGCTGGGGGTAGCCATGGTGATCACATCTGTGTGTCTTCCCGGGATGGCCTGAGCCTCCTGGAATTGTGACCAGCCCCAGAGACAGGGTGAGGCTCTGGGAAAACGACTAATAATCAGATTTCCTGGCAAAGAAAGGAGGAGGTGCCAATCGTATTTAATGTGCTTTATTAAAACGAAGACGCGCTGCATTTCTTACACTCTGCCCGCCGTGCCTCACATCCACATCCACAGTTACAAATCGTGATATGTGAGGCAAAAGGGATGGTCACAGAGCTAGAGAAAGGTGGGCAGATTCACTAGTTAGCAGGAAGAGCGGACTCGTCTTAGCGGTGGATTGGAAGGGGAGTGGGAGGTTGGTGCAAAAAAAGATTTCCAGGTTTCTGGCGGAGAAGTGGGTCAGCGGGAGCGCATTCTCTACCCCCTTCCTCTAGACCATCCGCCCACCCCGCGGCAGACTGCCGAAGGTGTCGCTCCAGCCGGACCTGGCTCCTGTCTCCTGCCACACGGGCCGCCTCCTCGTTCCTCCAATAGGTCATCAAGTGACCTTATGAGGTGCCAAGGGAAGGGATCTCTGTGTGAGAAAAGGAATAACACGGCGGCCTTTCTCGGATCAGCCGCCAGGGGCTCCGGCGAGGCCTCGGGCCGGCTCCCGAAGGGCGTCTCCCAGCCCGGCCCCACCAGGGCGGGAGGGTGGAGCGCAGGCTGCAGAGGTCGAAGTCGCCCACCCACGCCGGGCCACTTTCTTTCCCACAGGGCCGCGCCTCGAGAGCCCGCAGGGCCAGGCTGCACGGGCAGTGGGGCCCGGGGTCGGTGGCTGGGCAGGGGGTGAGCCTGCGGGCGCGGCGGTGTGCAAGTGCGCGGTCGGCCGCGGCCCGGGCTGCGGGGCGAGGCGATTGCGTCCCGGGGCTTGCGAGATCCGGGCCGGGGGCTCTGGGCGGAGACGCCCTTCCGGGATGCGCCCTTCCGGGAATCCGGGATGCGATGCTGGGGCGGGGCTCGGCCGCCGGCGCACCCGGCCTCCGCGGGTCGGGGCTAACCCTGGGCTGGGAGCGGGGAGCCTACCCTTGCAGAGACCCCACCGCCCCACCCCTCCCGCGAAGGGGCGCCCTCTCCGCCCAGCCGTCCCCCTCCACTCCGCAGGCCGCCGCGTCGGTGGGGACGCGGGGCCGGCGGCCTGGGGTCGTTCGTCTTGCTCCTTGAGGCCTTCGCTGGCCGGAGGGAGGGGAGGGCAAGGGAGGGCAAGGACGAGGACCCCGCGGGGGGCTGGGAAATGGCTGCCGCGGAAGGAGCATGCAGGATCGAAGTCCATGCAAGAAGGGCCTGACAGTCCAGTGCATTTCCCGTCCTTCGTTGCCCCAGCCCACGATGGGGCCCAGAGCCCTCCCCTCCTCCTTCTGAGCCTTCTTGCTTGGCGGTGGAGAGCTGGACTGCACGGAGCAGCTCACCCCCCCACCCCCGCAGCTGGACATTTTCTGCCCCTGCATCCCCAGGGCTCCTAGCAGAGGCCACCACCTCTTAGGCCCACCCCCAGTCCTTACCTACACTGGCCTCCAGCTTCTGACACTGCGCATCTCTGTCTCCTTGAACCCCTCCTGGCAACACAGGCCCTTTGCCTCCTCCTTACTGCTCTAGGCCTAACCCTCTCAGCTTCCTCCGTGGCCTCTCTTTGATGACCTAAAGGTCTCTAGAGCTCGAACTGTGGGCTCACGGGCTCACGTCTCTTTCCATTCTCACACCTTGTCTGGGGAAGCTCAGCTTCCACGTGGGGAGCTTCAGTGACCATTCTCCACCTGACCCTGAGGCAGCTGACTTCCAGTCCTGGTCTCCAGCTGGCTCTCTCTTCAGCAGTCCAGCCCTGGTCATCAGTGGCCTCCTGGACGCCTGCCCCTTGGAGTCTCAGAGGCTTGTTCAGCGTCTTGGAGACCATGCCATCCTCTGCCTGACCTGTGGGACCATGTGTCATGGGACCCGGTGTGTGGGTCAGAGCAAGAACTGAAAGGAGCTCTCCACACCTGACACTTCAATGCCTGTGCTCAGCCTTGTCTTGTCTCCAGGTCTCTCACTATCAGAGCTCAAATGGCCACAAGCTCTGAGGACTACTTCCATACTGGGCCAGGAAGAAACCTCACAGTGCGTGTGTGTGTGTGTGTAGAGGTGGCTTCTGGGGACAGAAAACCCTAGTGCTGTTGGGAATGGGGTGAGGAGAACTTGGTGCCAGCTGGTTGGGAATGTCTTGCTTAGAAAACTGAACTCTTTGGAGTCATCAGTGCTGTACTTCCTGTTTTGTTTTTGTTTTTGTTTTTTTAAATAAGAACTGAGTTGAGCTCCTTTAAAAGGACCTCTTTAAAAAAAAAAAAAGATTTTTAGGGCCAGGTGTGGTGGCTCATGCCTGTAATTTCAGTACTTAGGGAGGCTATGGAGGGAAGATTGCTTGAGCCCAGGAGTTTGAGACCAGCCTGGGCAAAATAGCAAGACATTGTCTCTACACAAAATCAAAAAACTTAGCTGGGTATGGTGGCACGTGCCTGGAGTCCCAGCTACTCCGGAGGCTGAGGGAAGAGGATCACTTGAGCCCAGGCGGTCCATGCTGCAGTGAGCCATGATCATGCCATTCCCCTCCAGTCTCAGAGACAGAGTAAGACCCTGACAAAAACAAACAAACAGATTTTTAAAGGGTAGGAGTGTTGGAGCCAGCTTTGGTGAGGGCAGCGGGTGGAGCCTCCCGCTTGCAGTTCTCTGAGGGTTCTGGGCTTTTAAAGGAAGGCTGCCACACAGCCTTGTGGCCCATCCAGGGGCATCCCGGCAGCAAGGCTGAGTCTCAGGCCTGTTGCACAGCCTTCTTCCCCACGGCTTGGCTGTGGTTCTCCCTCAGCCTGCCAGCCCACAGGGCCTCACACTCACTCCCTCCCAGATGTCCTGGGACTCTGAAAGCTGATCACCCCTGCCTGGTTCCTGTTTCCTGTTCCAGAGACCTTCCATACCCTTGGTCAAGTCCTCTTGCAAACCAGATTCCTTTCATCCATGGACTTCTAGAGGGGTCCTTGCCCTGGCCACACCCGTGCTATCCTTTCTGTCCCCTGCCTGGGCTGTCCAGCACCTGTCAGAACTCCACAGCCACCTTCTCTGGGAAGCCTTCCTGGCTGCCCATATTAGGTGTCCTCTCTTCACTGTCCTCTCAAAGTTGGGTCTAAACTAGTCCTCATCCCACACCACGTTTTCTTGTCATAAGACTGGGATTCTTCAATGCCCAGTACTGAGCTCGGTGCACAGTAAGTGCTGAGGAAAATCCCGTTGCAGGTATGAATGGGAGGGGGACTTCAGGTACTTTTTAGAGGCTCTTGGTTAAGCTGTCATGGATATTGAATGAGGTTCGGAGATGCTAGGGTCTACTGTGTCCTGAGACTTGTGATCAGAGGCTTGGTTTTCTCAAGAAGTTTGACCTCTGGGTGAACTTTAAGATTGAGCTCTTGGCAAACAACTATCACCCAATTCCCCGGGCCACCTGGGTCCCTGCTTCTGTTTCATCTGCAGGCTTAGACTCGGAGCCATCCAGGGCTTAGCCTGCTTGGATCTGGTACCTCTTGCCGGACCTTCATGCAATCTGACCCTTGCCTCATCCTGGCCCCCTTCATGATGTGGTCCTGTCTCCCATCTCCTAGTGCGGCTCACCACTCACATCTCATGCTGATAATTCACAGGAGCTGGATGTTTCTCAGATTCCTCTGGCCCAGATGGGTGACTGTAGAGCCTGACATAGCCACTTCTGAGTGCACATGGCACGCACGCGTATGCACATATGCACACGCCCCAACCACAAAGCCAGAGAGAGACACTGCTGAGCCAGAGGGACGAGTTTTATTAGATTCCAGCAAGACTACGGTACGTGTTTCATGCAGATTAAATATGTGTCTTCACTGCCCCAGGAGGGGAGCAGGCTCACAGTCAGCTCCTTCATTGGCATGTCAAGGGGAACCCTCAATGTACTCCGTGTGGGGGACAGTTGGGATCATGACTGGGGGTGGAGGTGGGACAGTGGGGAGCTGAGGGCCCTTGGGACCTTGAGTCTTCAGAGGTTCAGGGACTACAGGACCTTGGTCCTTTGCTGGTGCTGGCACCAGAGGCTCTCGATCCTTCAGAGGCACCGGGATTAGAGGAACTTGATTCTTCACAGGCTCAGGGACTATGGGACCTTGGTTCTTTGGAGGCTCTGGGGCCACGGGGCCTTGGTCCTTGGCTAGTGCTGGGAGAATGAGGCTTTGATTCTTCACAGACTCGGGGACCACAGGACCTTGGTTCTTTGGAGGTGCCACAACTGCAGAATCATGAACTTTCAGGTGCTCAGGGACCGTGACATCTTGACGCTTGACTGGCTCTGGGACCACTACACCTTGAATCTTTACGGGCTCAGAGATCACGGGCCCTTCATTCTTTACAGGTGTGGTGACCATGGCACTCTGGTCCTTCCAATGCTCTGGGACCATGGGGTCTTGATCTTTGGCAGGTGCTGGGACCACAGGGACTTGATTCTTCACAGGCTCAGGGACCACAGGATGTTGATCTTTCAGAGACTCTGGTACCAAGGAAACTTGATCCTTAACTCTTTCTGGAACCATAGAACTTTGATTCTTTAGAGGCCCTAGGATCAAGGGACCTTGGTCCTTGACTGGTGCTGAGATCACAGAACCTTTATCCTTGAGAGGCTCAGGGACCACGTGATCTTGATCCTTGACTGGTACTGGGACCATGGGACCTAGATCCTTCAAAGGCCCTGGGGCCACAGAACCTTGATCCTTCGGAGGCCCTGGGACCTTGGGGCCTTGATCCTTTGGAGGCTCTTGGGCCACAGGACCTTGACCTTTCTGAAGGCCTGGAACCACAGGACCTTGATCCTTGTCTGGCTCTGTGGCTACAGGACCTCGATTCTTACTTGAGTCACTGACGGGTTGGACCAGGCTCCTGCAAAGGAGAGAGAGGTGGTCACTGTGAGGGCAGAACTCAGGGCAAAGATAGGCAGAGCACAGATTGCCTGAGAAGTCTTGGCCTGGCAGAGCCTGGGGCGGGCAGCTCTTGCTGGAGAGCCAGGGGATTTGGATTCCTGTGTTCTTGGCACAGAACGTGGGGTGGGGTGGGGGCTAGGCTCAGGAATGTCATTCAATGTGCTTGCCAATTGATTATAACCTGCACGTGGCACGGGGGCGGTGCCCTGGTGGTATCGCAGTACTGTGGCTGGGCTCAGAGCCATCCATTGGGTGTCCCAGCAGCCTGTCCACTCCACACTCAGCCCGGATCCCTACTCTTTCCTCCAGGATCATCAGGCCCACCCAGCAAGCCCCATTTTAGCTGTCCAAGTAGATGACCCTACTGGCCAGGGTGCTCCTTCCTTGTTCTGCAGGGAGGGGGGAAAGGGTCTATGACATACCAAGAAAGGGGGTAGTAGGAATGTCCCGCTTCCCCTCTCCCCTGCAAGGGAAAAGTATTCTATCACTGACATTGTATAGAATAGCAGGCACACAGTGATAGTAAAAAGCAGATCAGCTTTTAGTTGTTTGTTGTTTTTTGTGGAGATGAGGCATCACTATGATACGCAGGCTATTCTCAAACTCTTGGCCTCAAGCGATCCTCCTCCTTCAACCTCCCACAGCTCTCATAGGCAATCTACTTCATTATTATCTGTGCCACTCCCGCTGTCCCTGGACTTGGTAGGTGACTCATTGGGACTCCTAATCCAGGCAGAGACAAGGCCCTGGTTCCTTCACTCCATCCCCATTCTCCTTGGACCCTGGCCCTCACAAACTCCCAGGCTTCAGGGCTTCTTTCCCCGCAGCCAAGAGCCCACTCCCCTCACCAGACCCCCATGCCCTGCTTCAGCTGCCTCACCGCTGCCCTCTGCCCCGTCCTCGACCCAGTCACATCGTGGGGAGCATGTGTTAACACTGACATTCAAGGGCAGACAGTGCCACACTCAGACCTGGCCAGCTGGGGCCCTCTGGTTGAGAGTGCACACCCCTTCCTTGCAGGCCCGATTGGAAGTCACCACTCAAGAGTGGCATTGCTCAGCCAGCGTCTCAAGCTCTCACAAACCTATAACACATTTCGCTTTCTGAATTGATTATTTTTCCAGCTCATGTCAACAACATGGCAGCCCTAGGAAGAGCACAGGAAGGACTTTATCACCTTCTTGGCTGTTGAAGAAGATGAGGAGGGTGAGTGGTGTGGAAAGAGAGGAACCCACATGGACTAGAGTCTGGTCTTTCTGCTCCTGGAGCCTGGGATCTTTCCCTTCTAGGGCCCGGCACATAGTAGGTGTTCAATACAAGGAAGCTATATGATTATTCTTACTCTTTTATGCTTTGTGGCAACACAATCTTTAATCTTAAAACCACTTCAGCATTTTCGGGGCCTTACTGTGTCACCTAGGCTGGCCTTCAGAGGTGCAATCATGACTCATTGCAGCCTTGACCTCCTGGGCTCAGGAGATCCTTCCGCCTCAACCTCCTGAGTAGCTGGGCCTACAGGTGCATGCCACCATAGCTGGTTTATTTTTTGTATAGACAAGACCTCACTGTATTACCTAGGATGGTCTTGAACTCCTGGGCTCAAGTAGTCCTCTCCACTTGTCCTCCCAAAGTGTTGGGATTACAGACATGAGCCACTATGCCCAGCTACGCATCAGCATTTTAACAGTTCCTATCAGGATTTTAGAGGAACAAGCCTTACCTGCTTCTTTTTTTTTTTTTTTTTGAGTTGGAGTCTCACTCAGTCGCCCAGACTGGAATGCAGTGGTCGCTCCTGGCCACCGCAGCCTCGACCTCTCGACCTGCTGGGCTCTGGCGATCCTTCTGCCTCAGCCTTCCAAGTAGCTGGAACTACAGGCGTGCGCTACCACACCCGGCTAATTTTTTAAATTTATTGTAGAGATGAGGTCTCACCTGCCCAGGCAGGTCTCGAACCCACGGGCTCAGGCAATCCACTCACCTCAGCCTCCCAAGGTGTGGGATTACAGGCTGAGCCACCAAGCCCGGCTCTTAATGCCTCTCCAGTGAGATCCCTACTTGGTAACACTTTCTTAGCTCATGGTGTAATTTTACTGAGCCTCAGTCTGCCATCTATTCATTGGGTGTAATGACAGTTACTCAGAAATGTCTGATGCTGAGGTCATATACACAGAGCGCACCTTGTACTATGGTATTACTATGTAGCACTAAGATTATTTTTCTATTTCCTTAGAAGTAGAATTATACATATTTGGGCTATTTTTATTCTGCCACATCAGCCTGAGTCAGCATCTTTTTACTGTATTTAGCATTTTGAGTCACCTAGGGGTTGACATATCTCAGCAGCATCCACAGTGGCACAGGCAGCCTATCCATCCAGTCCTCCTGGCTATCTCAGGCCAGGGGAGGGGAGGCCCAGGGCAGCTCTCCAGCTCAGCACCACGTGGGGCACAGCTGCTACGGCCAGACAAACACAGCTGGCTGCCGTCAGTGGGACCTTAGCATCTGAGAGAGCCAAGCATGGCCGTGGGAAGATTGTTGGATCCAAAGAGGGCGTTAGAACACCTCCAGTCACTGGTGGCTGCCACAGAGGGAACATGAAAACTGATTTCAGAATAGAATCAAGCAGGACATTGACTCACTATATCCTCTCAGGTTGCGAGGTGACCTGGGTAGGATCAGCCCGATGGGGTATGAAGCCGAGAGGGGATGAAAGAAGGTGACCAGGACTTAACATGATCTTGGGGTGCAGAACCCACCCCATTGGCAGGACATGGACCCAGAGTCTCCGGCTGGCCTGGAAGTCATAAAGATGGCCAGCCCCACAGCCCAGCTGGAAAGTTCATTTCCCAGGATGTTTGCAGCACTGGTTCCCATGCCTCACCCCAGATTTCTGTTTAATAAGCACTCTCGCCGGCTGTGAGCTAATCCCAAATTTGCAGGGATATATATCCCCATATTGCTTTGGTTAGTAAACTTTTTTCTTTATTGGGTAAGTGTCCTTAATCATGGGAAGGTTTAGAATTAAGATTAGAAGTGATGAATTAAATCAAACCCCAAATGTTACCTTTTTTTTTTTTTTTGCTTATAAGTTGAGGAAAAGCCTGCATAGATTTAGTTCAAAAGTATTTGTAATGATTAAGATAATTTAGTATATTATAATTTCTAAAAGATTAACTGTGATTTCAGTGTAAATGTGTAATTAAATAATTGAGTTAGACTTATAAATTAAGTTGAAAAATATGACAGTTTACAAATTTTGTAAACAATGATGGAACTTTTATGACAATGCAGTAGTGTCCATATTTTTAAGCTTAATTTATTTAAAATTATTTATAATTTAGTCTAAGTTATTTAGAGGAATTGAATTAAGTTATAAAATCCTCCTTAAAAGAGATTGTTACATTTTCCTAGGTTTTTTACTTTGTTACTTTTATAAATTAAGCACTCATTTTATTTTATTTTATTTTATTTTTTTGGGTCAGAGTCTCATTCTGTAACCCAGACTGGAGTGCAGTAGCATGCTTACGGCTACTGCAGCCTCTACCTGCTGGGCTCAGGTGATCCTTCCACCCCAGCCTTCCAAGTAGCTGAAACTATAGGAGCATGCCACCACACCTGGCTAATTTTTATTATTTATTGTAGAGACGAGGTCTCACCAAATTTCCCAGACTGGTCTCAAACCCCTGGGCTCAGGCAGTCTTCTCCTCTCTGCCTTCCAAAGTGCTGGAATTACAGGCGTGAGCCACTGCACCCGGAAAGCATTCATTTTAAAAACCAAGGCAGCTGGACCTCAAGGATGCCGTGAAATCCTCACTGACCCTGACAAGTCATCACTTGATCCCATCAGTCCCAGCCCATCTCCCCATATTCAAAATGCCTCTCCAATAAGACTGGCGATGGCAGTGCTCACAGTGCGTCTGTGTGACTGAGGGGTAGAAGTGGCTGTCACCAGCCCCACTCAGGCCACAGGTCAGCTATCCTTGGGCATGGCCCAACCTGCACAAATGAATCTGGTGCCCTGGACCAGCTGCAAAATTTCTCAAGACAGCACATGACAGAGGCCCCTTCTTCCAGCCTGTGTGTCCTGAGAGCCTAGCCTCTAGAAACCAGAACGACCTGCTGGCTTTATCCTAGCTTCTTGCTGTTCATCTCCTGAAGGTCTTGAGCACTTGCTCAACCATGATAGACCTCAGTTTCCCCACCTGTAAAATGAGAATAACAATATAAATGTTTGGGACAATTGCAACAGAGGATCAGAGGACCCTGTTAGGCAGGGATCTGAAATCATAATTCTTGCTATCTGTAGAGTGCTTGGGGATTACACAAGTAAGTCCATGACTGTTATAACTGTAATAACAGCTTAGCAAATGCTCCCACATCTGTTACTTTATCTCCTTGACTCTAGGGGAAGGCAGACCTACCTGTGATCCCATGGTCCTCTCGTGCTAGCTTACACACTCTCAATGCTATACCTGTTCTTGCTCTTCCTGCTTGCCCCACTTTTCCCTCAAAGGCCTGCCTGTCCTCAAAGGCTCAGCTCCCATCTCCTCTCTAGATGAGTTTTGTTTGCATCCCCCTTGCACACCACTTTACAGTGTCTCTCCACAGTCACAGACCCCAACTGCTGTGAGACTGTGAGCCTCCTGAGGGCAGGGCCATCCTCCTTGCCTGCAGCCTTGATGCCCAGTACACTATCTGAAACAAACAAGGCCAAACAGAAAGGTTTACAGATTGTTGCTGAAACCTGACTCATCCTCTAGCCCATAGTCCCAGCCAGAAACTCAGAATCATCCTTGAAGTCTCCCTCTTCCTCGAAACCCTCACCCAGCCCATCAGGTCCCATCTAGTTCAGCTCCTAACTTTCATCTCTCAACTATTCCCCTTCTGTTTCCCTACCACCTGCTATGCCATCACTTCTCTGGACCACTGTCACAGCCTCCTGTCTGGTGTTTCCTGTTCCATCTTTTCTTACTCTCGTCTAATCCATTTTCATACAGAAATCAGAATGATCTTTAAAGACAGCAAACCTGGTCCCATCCTTTCCCTGCTTACAACCTTCAATGACTTCTCCTTGTACTAAGAATAAAGAATAAAATCTGGGCCGGGCACAGAAGCTCATGCCTGTAACCCCAGCACTTTGGGAGGCCAATGTGGGAGGACTGCTTGAGCCCAGAAGTTTGAGACCACCCTGGGCAACAAGTGAGACCTCCCTTCTACAAAAAATGAAGAAATTAACTGGGTGTGGTGGCCTGTGCCTGTTGTCCCAGCTACTCAGGAGGCTGAAGCAGAAGGATCACCTGAGCCCAGGAGGTTGAGGCTGCAGTGAGTCGTGATTGTGCCACTGTACTCCGCCTAGGCGAAAGAGTGAGACCCTCAGCTCAAAAACTAGAAATAAAATCTATCACATGGCTCCCCTAGTGGGCCAGCCTGCTCCCGCCTTCCCTGGCTCTCTGTGCTCTGCCCCCAGGACTTTACTCCTTTTTCTTCGGCATACCCTGCTCCTTCCCACTTCATGTGCCTACTCCTGGAATATTCTCTTGCTCCCTTTTCACCTGGCCAGTGCCTACTCAGCCTCCCTCCCTCAACTCCCTGGAGCACAGTCATGGCCAGCCCCCTGCCACAGGCTCTCCTGGTCCCTGGCACTTTCTTTCCTCTCCCCTCACAGCAGATTCCTTGCATTCTTTCATATCTGCGTTCCCCTACTAGACTGAAGTGTTCGGAGGGCAAGAACTGTGTCAGTCATGCACATCACTGTATCATCTCTACCTAAAACAGTACCTGACCCAGGGTAGGCCCTGACTAAATAGGTGTCAAATAAATGAATAAACAAGAAACGTTTCTGTGCCAGGCTCTGTCCTATTTGCAAAACGCAATGCTCCAAGGTTACCGGAGACATAATGAGTCTTAGACACTTCATTGTCTGCCCTTCCTCCTGTTTCCATGGAGACAGGCAATGCCTCCTGCGTGCACACACAGGGACTCTGGATCCATGCTTCCTGAGCCCTGCTTTTGACTGGATAGAGAAGGGGCTTCATTCCCTCCCACGGATTCCTGCCCTTGTACATAGCTCTAATCCTCTAATCTGCCCATGTGTTTTTTCTTCCCAGGTCACCTCCTGTTGCACCATCAAAGCAACCCAGAGCTGGGGAAATGCTTCTGGCATAGGGCCCTGTTCAAAAGTCAGGGAGCCTTTGGATACTGCCCTTGAATCTCCAGCCTTCCACAGGGTGGAAAAGCCCTGAGGAAGAAGAAACCCATATTTACTGAGCAGTAACTATGTGCCAGGCTCGGTGCTAGATGTTGTGACATGTCATTTGACATAATGTAAAAAGCCACCTGCTGGAGGAGAAAGAGCACAGACTGGGCTTGAGCCAGAAGAGCTGGGTCAAATGCTAACCTAACTCTTCTCAGCCATGGGATGGCATCATGGCACCTCCTAGCCTCAGTTTCCTCATCTGGAAAAGGGGGATGATAGCACCCACCTTCAGGGAGGATTTGCTTACGTGAATGCTCATGGCATGGCCCCTGGAAGACAACTGATGTTTAGTAAATGTTAGTTCCAAGGAGGGACTTGGTGATCTGGTCTAATTGTCTTACTCTGCAGATGGAACCTAGGCCCAGATGGGCAAGTGACTTTCCCACAGCCACACAGCTAATGGACAGCAGGCCTGGGACTAACACATGGGCCTCTCAACATCTCAGGAGGTTCAGGGAAGGGATGGCACACACTCGCTTGGAGTAAAGATGGGCAGGAGGGGAAGAGTGAGGCTCGGGCCAGCAGTGCCACAGGATCCTGGCAGGGTGATTTCAAGGCTCTGTTCCCCTCCTGCCTGTCTCCACGGACCCTGTATGTGTGCCCGCTTTCTCGGCTACAAACAAAGCTCCTAACAGTGATAGGAACGTGGCTGCCGAGGGGATTGCCAAGGAAACCATCTTGGAAAGGCTCATTATTCTTAAGAAGAATCTGCAGGAGACAAGGAGCTCTCAAAACAAGAACCCTCGCTCGGCCTCTCTCCCCCGCAGGACTCCGTGGGAGCCTCTATTTTAGTAATTATCATGCTGTTTGGTAATTATCTGCCTCTCCCACTAGACCGCAGGGCTGTGTTTTGTTCATCTTTGTGTCACAAGCATCTAGCACAGTGTGTGACTGAGAGTCGTACCTGGCTGGTATTTGTGAAAGGAACACAGGGCCGGTGTGGCTTTTTCTCTTTAGTCTCTTTTACTGTTTTCTTTTTTATCCATTCATTGGACAAAATATTCTGAGCCCTGCTCTGTGTCAAGCCCTGGCTGGGGGCACGGAAGTGAGTGAGACTTGAGCCCTGAGCCCTGATTGAAAAGCCCTTGAGGTGGAGCGGGAGGCAGACCTGGAAACACACACCATGATCGCGATGCCACCACAGGGTTCGGGCACAACCACCAGACCGGGCTCTGAGCCTCATCAACCTGTGTCTCCTCAAACCAGATAGGCTCAAAGGTCTCTTAAGGAGCTGAGCTGTCACTTGGCTGAAGTCCTCCTTCTCTGTCCCATGCACACACAACTTCATAGAGCCAAATCAAGAGTTTCCCAGGCTGGAAGGACAGACTGCCGGCCTGTGGGTATCCTCAACCCAGCTACCATCTCCCTGCCAGCTGGCCACCCAGCCACTGTTTGTACTGCCTGTGATGGGCCGCACATGCCCAGGCGAAGCAGCCTCCTCCTTGGTGGTCCATGGGTTAGACCTTGAACAGAAACCTGCATCTAGCCAGTGCCACTCCCTCCCATGACTGCACTGTGAGGGTTTTGCCTCCTGGGCCCACCCTTTAGGGGCTGCCCTAAGACAGCCTTTCAGACATTTGAAAGGGACAGCAATTGTGTTCTTATTCCTGGCATCTCTGGACAACATATGCCCAGAGCTCAGACGCTTGCTTTCCACAGCCCTCACAGTCCTGACTGCTCCACCCACCACACATCTCAGTGGGCTCTGTCCCCTGGAAAGTGAGACCCCCCAGAACTGAGAGCCATATTGCAGGTGTGGTCTCCAAACAGGACATACCTCCTTCACTCCAGAGCCTATACCTCTGTTGATCAGCCCTCAGCTGCTCTAGTTCTTTCTCAGACTCATCAGTGCTGGCTGCCAGAATACCACCCCTGCCCATCTGCCTGGTAAGCCCCTTCTCAGCGACCAGATTCAGTTCCAAGGCCATTTCCTAAGTGAAACCACCTCTGACCCTCCGCCTCCTTCTATGTTCCTACAGCATCCCCTCACCCCTCCTCGCAGCAGCCCCCATTAGGTCATTTTGAACAGTTTTCTGGCTGCCTTTCCAGACTGGGCCTTTTGAGGGCAGGGATCATGTCTGCTTCATCTCTCTCTCCCTCCCTTCTCCCCACCTCCCTGTCCCGCTTTGCTTCCACAACATTTAATCAATGCCTACTATGTGCCAGGCCATTGAATATCCTGGAGATCCAGACAGCTCTAGCATGGCTGGCACATAGTAGGAGGCCTGCATTCTAAATGCAGCTTAACAATAGCTCACACAAGATCAATTTTGACCACTGCATTTACATGACATACAGATGTTTTCCTAATTTCAACACCTGCCTTGGCACCATTTTTATCCCCCCCAAATTATGACATCTCTTTAAGGTTTTCTAAGGACTTTTCAAACAATATGGCCTCTGATTATCACAGCAATTGTATTATTCAGGGAGATAGGAAGCTCCTCCCCTCTATTTTCCAGGAGTGGGAAACTGCAAGGGGAAATACACTGCCTCAGGTCACTTAGTACAGAAGGGGCAATGTCGGGACCATAAGGGAGGAGTTCTTTCCTCTCTGTAACCTCCCTCATGGATATAACTTCAAACATAGAGATTCCAAATTTGTCTGCAGACATCTGAATGGGTTCGACTTGAGATGACCCTGACTGGTCCTGGCTGGAGCCAATGACTTCCGCAGGTCCCAACTCAGAGATCCTGAATGCATCTCCTGAGACACTGCCCCTCTGGGCCGAGGCCTCCAACAGGCTCAGCTCTTCCCGCACAAGGACATGGCCCCACTCCCTGCCACCAGGTTTACCTCCTGGAATTTAGCAAAAAAGCCCCAGAAAGCAGGGGCATCCCAACCTAAGAATGTCCATCCACACTCACACCTGTAAGCCCTACCTGTGTGGCTATCAATCAGTCCACCAGCCCGGGGCCACACAGTCCACCAGACATGGTCCACCACCACAGAAAGAGCATCTAGGACACAGTGAGAAAAAATGCTGCTCCCACAAGGTTTAATTCTGGGCAAGGAGTCAGAATAAACTGTGCTGATCAAACTCAGCATCTGTGACTTTTCTGTGACTCATTTTCCATAGAACATGAAGAGCGATTGAAGGTTTCAAAGCAAGCAGGGACAGCATGAGGAGACCGCTGTTCAGGAGAATGTACGTTGTTACAGTAGGAGTCCTAGCACTGGACAAAGGATGGGTTTTAGAGCCACCCAAACCTGGGTTCAAATCCTGACTTACCACGTCTAAGTAGTGTGACTTAGTTACTTAATCACTGAGTCTTGATCTGTCCTTGGAGATGCTACACACAGACTCTCTAAAGTATGCAAAGGCCAAGTAAATGTTCACTTCCTTCTCCTAGGCTGCACCAACTCTGCATTTTACCAAAAACCCGACCAGAGACCTGCAGCAGGTTCCTAGTTCACACTTCTCTCCAGGCTCCTAGTTCACACCTCTCTCCACCGCTCTGGATTCCCTCCAGGCAGACATGTTCTTCAGGGTCAGCATACAGGGAAATGGTTGCACCATGGGGTTAGGCAACTGTGTTCTCCGCCTGGTTATTTACTTATGTCTTTATTTTTGCTGTCGTTAAATATCCTTTCTAGATCTGACCTGCTAAGAAGGACTAAATAATTTCCAGTTGTGTAAGAAATATTTTACAAAGTATCCTTGGTTGTTTTCACACCAAGAAGGCAAAATCAAGGGCACAGTTGATTGTCCTGGCTGCCAGGAATCTGATAATCCTGCTAATGGTCCTTTTTAAATGTGAAGTGCTGGACTAAGGCAGCCAGACAGAAATGGCTCAGTGCTTGTCTAACTCTGTGCTCCTGGGAACTTGCAAATCAATTGTTGTCTTCCCCCCAGCCGCCATCTAAACAAAGAATGGAATCTTGAGCAATTAATCAAAATTGGTTTCATGTGTCCAGAGGGGCTCCCTTCAAATGAACGTGTAATTGCAGAAAGGGAATCTCACCAGGTGATTTATAGGGTGTGATCAGAGAAGAGAGGCCAGATGAAGGGCTGGGGAGGGGAGGACACCGTTGCTAGAGTCTTGGTCTTAGACTGTTGTGTGGCAGAGAGAGGGGATTTGCCTTGCTAGCTCCAGCCACCACATTGCTGGGGATCAAGAGTTGCAAGAGACTGGAGCAGTAGTCAGCAAACTTCCCATGAAGTGAACTATTGACAAGGGCGTTGCACTTTCTAGTTTACAGAGGACTTTTGCAGGCATTGCTCTTGGGCCCTCACAATGGTCCTGTGACTTAGAAACAGGTGTCCCTTGCAATCAGAGCTTCTGCCACCTGCTGTCCCAAACTCTGGAAACAAACAGATTCTAATAACATGCTATCCCTAGCTGGCCAAACTCCTGTTTCCTGAATTTGGGTACTAAATCGATTTGGAGAGTGATGGATACTTGTATTATTGTTACCTTTTTGAGGCTAAGAGACTCAGTCAAGGTCACACAGCTAGTAAGTAGTACGGCTTGGATTTAGAACCATACCTGTGACTTGGGGAGGGGGTGGGAGGGAGTTTTTGTCATCCTAGAGTTCTGCATTGAGCAGGGAGTGGGATTAGTCGCCCTTAAGATTACCCTGTAACCAAGAGTCCACGATTTTATGATGTCAGGACTGTTTAGAAAAAGTGGCTACACAGAGTACAGAGGTATGCTGGCCATTATCAAGCCAGCCATCGACTGTGCTCTGCTCTGCGGTTGCTGTGACCTCTCTCAAAACTACCCGTTTCGTGGGAGCAGGGGTAGTTAGTTACTAGGCAGAACAGAACCTTGTGGAGGCACCATGGTGAAGGTGGAGGTAGATGGTATATATCATCATTTATTCACTCACTCATTCATTCAACAGACACTTTAGAAGACACTCTGTGGTAGGCTTTGGGCCAGGAGCTAGAGCTACAAAGATGAGCAGAAGGACCTGGCCTTTGCCCTGGGGGAGCACAGTCTAGTGGGGAGGAGACACACACATGAGCGAGTGACACAGTACATGTGGCGAGTTCCATCATGAAGACACACACAGGGAGCATCTTACCCAGCTTGGGAGGTGCGGGAAAGGCTTCCTGGAACTGTCCCCTGAGCGGAGTCTTGAAGGATGAGTAAGCCGGGTGGAGAAGCAGGAGAAGGGCATTCTGGGCAGCGGGCAGCGGGCAGCGAGGGCAAAGGCATGGCGGTGAGAAGCAGCATGGCGCACCAGAGAGGACAACAAGCTTCTGCACGCTACAGCAGCCACGAGGAACCCGCGGATGGTATAAAGCAGGGTGTGACATGGTTGGGCTTGCATTAAGATCCTTCTAGCAGCTTAAACCAGTAGCAGTGGCAGTAACTTATCTATGTCAGCATCTGAAGCTCCCTTGGCCCTAGATAACAGATCTGGGGCCTGTCTTTTGAGATAGTCATATTCAGTGCCAAGTTGACAAGTGATTGAGGTCCACTTGTATGAGGACAAGGGACAGAAGTTTACGCTCAGTTCCACTGGTTGAAATCAAATGCACAAAACAGTGGTTTCTGATCCAACGCTCCAGGCAGTGGACATCAGTTTTATTGTGGCACTTCCAGTACCAAGTATATTTCTTCTGGATGAAAAATCTGTTGGACAATTCTGTATTTGATAACCATACATTTCAGTCATCCAGTCAATTTAGTACCCAAGCACTCTAAACTGGTTATTTGACTGTGACGATTGGTCAATATAGTCAAGATGGCTGACCCAGTTATGCTAAGACCTGATCCCACTTCCTGCCTCCTCTGTTGACCAATTTTTGCCCTCACTCTGATTCTGTTTATCTCACTTTCTCTCATTCACCTAGGTTATCCTCAGTGTCTTCTTATGTGTGTTTTTCTGTGACTTTTTCTCTCTGCACCTCTATTTCTACTTCTCTACTTCTCTCCTGGTCTTTCTTACCACCTTTCTCAGCTCCTGTTTTGTCTCTCTCCCCTAATTCATCAAAGAGAACAGAACGATATACTTTTATGTATTTGCATTTTTATATTTATTTATTGAACAGTTTTGTGTTTTCTGCTTCATACAAAAGTAGACAGGTGGGTGGGCTGTTTTCTATTCATCTGGAAAACAAATCTGTTGTGGTTTTCATTTATATAACCCTTGTTTGGTTTCTATCGTTGCCTCCCCAAAACTCAGAAATCAGGGTCAGCAACAAAAGTCCCACCCCAGGGCTCCTAGCTTAGGGCAAGAGAGGATCTGTGGTGTTGCCTGATGCGTGGGAGAGGGAGAGCAGCATGATGGGGGAGCATGCAGGGGTGTGGGTGCAATCTGGGCATATGGAATGGAGACCCCAGGTAGCAACCACCCACTCACGCGGCACCAGGTCTCTCCACCACCGAGCTCTGCCACTCTCCAACCTCTGCCTCGACCCTCCCCAAGTGTATGAAGCCCCCAGAACCTCAGCTCACCCGGCATCTGACCCCTCCCACACCTTTTCTCCGCAGATCCCTCTGTCTGGCATGCCTTGGCCACCCCCGGCTCTGTTCACCTGGTGGACACCTACCCATTGCTGAAGTCCTCCCTGATCCACGGAACCAGCTAGAATGGACTCCTCCTTCGTGCCCCACTGTGATCAGAGGCAGGGTCTCAGTCATCCTGGCTTCCCTAGTGCCCAGCACAGTGCCTGGCACATAATAGGTATTCAATCAACATATGTTGGAAAAATCAAGAGTATCAAATCTTGTGTCTCACACTCTATCAGGATAACAAAGTGGGCAAACTTGGCCCTAATGCTCAAGTTCCCACCCAACCCCCACACATTCCCTTCCCTAGATGTGCTCACTTGCTGATAGTCCTGCCCCTGCATATCCACATCCCCCCACTCTCCAGGACTCCCTCTGCCATGAAACCTTCCATGATTTCCCACTCCCAGGAGGAAGAAACCTATCCTTCAACTGAGTTCCCAACTGCCTGATCTGTTGTTACTGTATTTGGGCTTCTCTTATGGCTGTTTCAGCATCCCCATGTTAGGTATACACATGATTGTCACCCCCACAACCCACACATTGAGCCAGCCCCCCGAGGGAGGAACTTCCAAAATGACCTTTGATTGAATGAACAAGGGAAGCCATCTCTGCCATCCCTTGGGAGGAGAAAGAGCTAGAACCGACAGCCCTGCCGGTTGACAGAGGGGATAGAGAGTCAGAACCTGGCCTCCCAGCGTGGCAGGCAGTGCTGGGTGCCGGCGGTTGCTCCTGCCAGCAACATAGGGTCAAAGTGTTACACTACCTTGTTGGCCAGTGCGTCTCCCGGTCCATCTTCGCTTTCCCAACACTTTAGTTCTGACTGCTTGCAATTAGTATCTGAGAGGCAATCTACAAGAGTCAAGCTGCGTTATGGAGAACCCAGGCAAACTGCAGGGCGCAGGGCCTCTCATGGAGAGCGGCTCAAGTGGCAAAGGTTGGCTCCTTCACCTACTCATCTGGGCCTCACCAAGGAAATAAGATCAAGAAAGTGGTGTTCGTCTTTAGCATTTATTTATACGTGGAAAAACTGTTTGTTTGTTTGTTTTTCTAAGCAAGCACAGACCACAGGCACGTCACAATCAATTGGCTATACATGAATATTTTTGTCATTCTCTTACTAACAGCAGGAATGAAATAGCACCAAGAGAGGTGTGCGCTACACGTTACATAGACAATCTGTGGTATGCAACAAAACCCAGGCCACAAAATCGTAATTAGACACTTCCTGTCTGCCTGGGGGAGGCAAAGCTGTGAGGACTGGATGGGAGCATGGGCAGGGACGGGTTGCTGAGGGGGCCACTGCACAGTTCTGGGGGCTGCTTTTACAGGCAGGAGGGGACAGGCAGCAGGAAAGCTTCAGCCTCAGCACCCCTCCTCCTGTCAGGGAGGACAGGAGCCACGGGGAATGTCCAGAAACAAGCAAGACAGGTTGGAAGCCTGATCACCTTCAGGAAGGCAACATCCAAACACTGCTTATGGAACCCAGATCAGTTTCATTCTGTATGTTTGGGATACAGAACAAGACTGGCTGAGTTTGATTTGTAAACAGTAGAAATCAAAGGAAGTTTCTTGCCAGTGAAGTCACACATTCAAGAGTCAACGTGAACTACAAAGAGGGTTTTTTCAGGGGGTGTGTTAAAAAGAAGGGGATACTGACAGGTAGAAAAAGGCATTATACAGGTCATCTGAAGCCTGAGGCGGCAGGGTAGGAAACTTAGTCCCTGGGGCTTTGAAGGGTCCCCGGGGTAGAAACTCAGTCCCTGGGGTAGAAAAGCCTGTGGGGCCTCCTTGGCAAAAACCACGATCTGGGCAGCACCAATTTGACTCTGTCGCAGGGATCAAGCCATGTGCTGCCTCTGGTCGTATGGCTGTGGAGACAGGTTTATTTCTACTGCCACGAAGTCTAGCGCACAGTGCCTGGCACACAGGCATTCAATAAGTGAACGTTGAATGAGTGACCCCTGTGTGTTGTAAACTCTGATTTTACTTGATCTGCAAAAATAAATGATCATTCTACAGAGAAATCCAGACTGTAGTGAACATCAATATGTCTGACTAGTGCGCCATCTTGAGAGAATGAACATACATCGGCAAATTCTCTGGAGGCAGTTAAGATCATGTTGACAGAGTTCTCTGGTAATCGTTAAGATTCACTAGCAACTAGGTGGAAACAGCACTGAGATCTTCTCTAGTCATTTCCAGACAGGCAGTCAACATTGGTGACTCATAAACACTGAGACTTGCTCGCATTTTTCTACCTTCTTCCAAACGTCTCCTTCCTCACAGTTTCATGCCCTGAGATAGAAAGGAAGGCGGCAGTGGGCCTGACCAAGGATCTCATTTCTAGTGTTCCTGCTCTGCTAATAATGACGCCTCACATAGCACGTGCTGAGTTCATTTGTAAAAGACTTCTTAGCCCCAAGGTGACAGACCCAATGGTCAGAATAAGAGAGAGCTTGTGGAGATTCCACTTCCTCCACTCCAGAAGGACCTCAAGGGACTTTTGAGGTGAGGAACTGTGAGGCCATCACCCCTCGCCACTTCCATTACAAAAGAAAAGCCAGCCTGGACAGAAGCTCGACTCTGAACAGCAGCCCAGCGACTTCAGAATGCTGGGGCCACAAGGGTTTTAAGGACAGGAGAAATAAAGCGTGCTGAGTCACAGATACATCACATTTGCAAAGAGAGTTCTTCTGGTAGGTATTTTGGGTCCCTCACAAGCACGGGGGTCTTTTCACAACAACTCCCTGACTAATTCCTACAACACAACTCTAGCACAGCTAAGGTGGCACTTGCCACTCGTGAGGGCTTTGGCCACATAGACACGTGACACAGAACACACTGAAAGCTGCTTTTTAAATATAAACGACGTTAAAGATGCTTGCTAATCACTTAGCAGGGCACTCTCCTAGTCTTCAGCAAAGTCACAGAAATCCCCCCTGATATGAAGCCCAGCATGCCATCCTCACCGAGGAGCAGAGCCTGAGCAGTTCAGGAAGGGAGGGTGAGCTTTACCATATACACCGCTACATCCACGCCCCCTCGGGTTTCTCAGAAACGAAAGTCACATTCCAAATACACTATCCCTACACCTTGAACTTTCTTCCTCAGGCACCTTGAACCAGTTGCTCTGTGACACTGGCAGCACTGGACAGGCTGAGGGCAGAGGGAGGACTCCTCCTCGTTTTTGTGATCTTCCTATGCCATCTAGAATGTACCTAAAACGCCTCACCTTGTTACCACCTGGCCAAGTTTTATTTATCAGTGGTACACCTATTACTTGGCATACAATTTAAAGCCCACTGACAGGAAACTAAGCATAGGTACACGTTTCTAACAGAAGATTCTATGAAAAGGTTATTTAAACTCAACAGACCCAACTCCATTTTATTGATATTAAGGCCGAGGTTGTTTTTTGTTTTTGTTTTGTTCTTCCTACAAGTTTTGTCCATTGCTGAACTCAAGCTGGGCTCTCTGTAGCACATGATAATTTTCTCAATTTTGGAAAAGAACACATTTACCTAAAGTTCAAAATTGCCCAGTGACACAAAGCTTGGAGAAGAGTAGGAGGAGAAGATCCTGCAGACATCTCCAAGCACCACCAGATCTGGCTGGCAGTCAGCTCGGAATAACCTCCTAGGAGGCCTGCCTGCCTTCCTCATCAGCATGCACTCTAACTGACAGGGAGGGCACAGCCAGTAGGGCAAAGCTTCCCGGTGTTCCAGGGGCCAGTGGCTGGATGCCTGGGCTTCCCTCAGAGGAGGTATGCCACTGTCTTTGAAGCAGGATTACTCCACGAAAAGAAACCAAAGCAAAGAGCTCCTGGAACACTCAGGAATGACCAAGGCAGATGAGAAGCCTCTAATTAATTTTGTGGCCTTTTTTTGTTTGATGATTTAAAAAAAGGGGGGGAGGGGGAAGAGTAAAAGGAAAGTGCAGTGAAATTTACTCTTTAGCCTCAGCCAGTTTATTGTTCATCTCCTTGCTTTGTTCTTTGTCGTCAGGCTTGGCGGTACCGGGGGCCTCTGCGCTCTTTTTCTTGGCGGCCTGGCCTGATACCACCTGCTTGTCTTTGGCCTTCCTCGGGGGCTTATGGCTCGCTGAGGTCTTTTTTGGTTTGGAACTGTGAACACTAGGCTTCTCCACCTGCATGGAGAGACAAACAGACACACCGCAAATGCAGAAACACAGGGGGAGGGAGAGGAAGAGAGAATTTAGACAGAAGACATTATTAGTGAAGGAATAATGGCACTGATAGTTTGGCACTGACAGAGCACAGTGTGCAAGGCATCTCTGGTGACCCAAGAGCATCTGCCTTCTCCTGTCTGAACTCCCTGGCCTGTCACTTTGGCAACACTCACTGGCCCCGTCAGCTCCCTTCTCCGGCCAGCCTCCCTCTGGGCTGCCCCAGGCGGTGGGCTACACAGCTATCCTGCAGTATCTGACGTCTCTCCCTGTGGGAAGGTTATGCCACATCCGCTTGTTCAACTCAGCCATGGGCATATGATTTGCTTTAGTCAATGAAATGTGAGGAGTGAAGAGGTCACCTCCCAGCAGGAGACTCAAGAGGCAGCCTGGACATCCTCTTCTTCTGCCACAGAGAGGGGTGCTCCACCACCTTGAGTCCTGGACTGAGAGGGCAACGAGAAGCACCACTGCGGTTGCACACGGAGGGCATGTATTAGCAGAAAACAAGCCTCTGTTGATGTAGAATGCGGAGGTTCTGGGGTGCATATCACTACAGCGCACGATGGCCTTTTCCTGTCTCGGTCTCCAGAATGGTGTGATCAGATGGGAAGTGTCCTCACTGAGACACTGTGGGCAGGAGGCCTTTGGTCTCAGCAAACCCCCAGGCACTGCCACCCCTCTGCTCTTCCTCTTGGCAGTTCCAAGCCCATGCACTCCCCCAAGCTCCTTTCTCCAGCTCTGCCTCGCTCATTCGGAGGAGATGCCTCGCCTTCGCTTTCTCAGAGGACTCTGGAGCCACTGGGCATACCACCCTCTCCCTCCCATCTCTAGAGTTAATCTCCCCTGTCTTCCCTCCTTCTTCCCCTCCCATCTTGTTTCCAGTGCCAACCCTATGCCCTGAATCTCGCCTCATCTGTGGGAGGACAGAGCTGATGCTGGGCCTTACAGACTGGACATTCACTCACTGAGGTCCAGTGGTTTTCAGTCGCCCCTGACCTGTAAGGAAGGTAACCAATCATCCTGGTTTGCCTGGAACTGAGAGGCTTCCTGGGACATGGAACTTTTGGTGCTAAAACAGAAGAGCTCCAGGCAAACTGGGTCGGTGAGTTACCTTACCCATAAGCAAGTCCTGGGCCAAATAGAAAACTCCACTGGAGCACAAGACTTCAGGATAAAAGCAGAGAAAGGGCTAATTAGGTTCCAGAGCTATTTAGACTCTTGGATACTTTCTCCTATTATACAGAAGAGAGTGGTATTTGCACAGTTCCACAGGGCCTGGGATCATAGAATAAGCTAGGCTGCTTGGCGTGCGTGGCTCGCGACTCACCAGCATGCTTCTGCCTCTCGTGAACACTAACAAGATGCAAATAAGGCAGGCTAGTGTTATTGCAGGAAAATCCGAGTCCACTTTTGCATGCTGTTTGTTTTAGTGGCAGATGACTGAGAACACACCTTGCAGCTGATGCGGCAGGTATACTGTGACAATCTGAGAGTGGCTGGTGGATGGTGTTTATCCAGGGAAGACAGGAGGGCAGGCACTTTTCAGGGACTGGGGAGGGAAGAAAGGGTCCAGCGATTGGAGATGAAGATGAGCCAGGGCCATGGCCAAGGGAAGGAAGCCCTCCAGGGGGCCTGCACTCCTGGGTCAGCCCCTCAGGGGCCAAAGCACAGCTATTTTAAGACAAGGGGATTTAGGGCTCAGGTGGGATTTTCTGCCATTGTTTATCTGGATTTCTCAAAATCAGAAGCTAGTTCTCTGGAAAACTGCCAGCTTTAAAGCTGTTTTGCTTTTAGGTATTTTTAGCATTCCCTTTTAATTTAGTAAAGGTTTCCACTGAAGATGCCCCTGGGTGTCAGCATGCTACAGGGGAACCAGGGATTTTAAAAGACCCTGTGGAGGCGGGGCCAGAGCTGGCAGTAGACTACCCCCCATACCTTGCTGCAGTTAACCCTTCCAGTCCAGACTGTCTGGTGGGTTCCCACAAGATCTGTCTCACCTTTGAGGGTTCCTTGAAAGGTTCGCTGTAGAGGCTGCGTATTCTCCTGCGATCAATGACCTTGTTGTCAGCTGCTGTTGGCTTGTTGGCCTCTCCTTTGAACTGGGCACTGTAGCTGGTTTCATGTACCATCTTATCATCTGGGGGCCTGTACTGGGGCTTGGCTTTTATTGGCTTCACAGGCTTGATATCTGTCCATGCTCTGAATTCATTCCTGTTATTCAAAGAAAGCACAAGTGATATGAGACACCCTTTGTCTGGAAGCAGCGCTCCTAACATAGGGCTGCACTCAGCTAGCTCTCAACCAGTGGTTGTGGCGCTGGCCGAAGTGTGGCTGGAGGGTTAGTGTCACTATCTCATTGTGAAAAGTACGAGCTTTCCTTCTTGTGAAGTTGACCTCCACTGTGGCACAAGCAGTCGTACATTAGAGAAAGAGCTCAGGCTCCCAGCTCCACACTGTGTGGCCATGGGCAGGCAATTATAATCCTCAGACTTTGTTTCCCCAATCTCTAAATAAGGCTGAAAAAACCTAATCCATTCAGTCATTCATGAGTTCAACAATTATTGAATGCCTGCTATGTGTTCAGTTTAAGAAAAGTTGTGGAATTCAATGCGAAAACACATTAGGTATACTATCTGGTATAGTGAGGCCTAGCAACAAATGCCAATTCTCGTCTTCCCCTTTTCATGGTGACGAACTTTTGTTGTCCAGAATCCTTAAAGATAATGCCTCCCTTTATTTAGATAGCAGAGGGCTTGCTTCTTAGGGTCAGAACATCAACAGTCCTAATCACCAAAGATGAACATCCTGTGGAATGTCTAGATGTTTGCAGATCTTTAAAAAAATTTATTTTTTAGTTGGAGTTTCACTCTACTGTCCAGGCTTGAGTGCAGTGGCATACTCACGGCCACCGCAGCCTCGACCTGCTGGGCTCAGGTTATTCTTCCACCTCAGCCTTTCAAGTAGCTGAAACTACAGGCGCATGCCACCGGGCCTGGCTAATTTTTTGATTTATTGTAGACACGAGGTCTCGCCAAGTTGCCCAGCATGGGCTCGAATCCCTGGGTTTAGGCAAGCCTCTCGCCTCGGCCTCCCAAAGTTCTGGGATTATAGGTGTGAACCACCGCGCCCGGCCTTGATTGCAGATCTTAAGTGAGCAACATGTACCCAACACGATTTGAACATCACAGGTAGGATGTGTGCTGGATGTGAATGTGCAGGGGAGTCTCCATGTGCTTCGACGTGAGTAACTCTTGGTCCTTACTCTAACTGATCCTCATCTGCTGCTCTTTTAAGTCAGTGAGTCAGTTTTCTTGTTCTCAGGAATCCCTCTTGTGGTCCCTAATCAGCTCCTTCTAATCTGCTGTAGGGCTGGAAAGTGGATGGCCCACAATGTTCAAAATAGGTCAAGTGAATGTAGCTGCTGATGGAGGCCGCAAGGGCCCAGTCTGTTTGCACAAGCTCTGGTGCATAAGATCAGCGACTCTGGAGGTGTTTACCGGGTCTGTTGTCATTTGGGGACACAAGGAGCTGTGTTGTGGGAAAGGAGGAGTTTGCATATGAATATCTGTGGAGTCAGCTTTCTCCAGGGCCCTCTTTCATCTTGATAACTCCCTCCTAGGGCCTGAGAAGAGCGCTGGGAACAAGGAGGCTATGGGAGGCAGTAGGAAGAGCTTAGACTGCTGTGGAATTCTGCTCTGCTCTTGTGCTGCCTCTAAGCAGCTGCGGAACAGGCCTCTATCCTCCTCTGAGCCTCAGTTTCCTCATTTGTAAAATCAAGGAATTGACAAGACAAGGTCCTTATGTCCCTCTAGTTCTGAGGCTGTCTCAATTGATAAGTCGGTTTGGTAACACAGAGCCACTTGATTGTTATTTGATCTCTGGGATTTTCCAGGGGAATTGGCTCCTATGTGAAGAGACCCTCCTCTAGGTTTGAGATTCATCTTTCCAGTGCAGCCTGGGTCTCCACCTAGATGTCCCACTGCTCTGGTTTGAATGTCCCCTCTGACACTCATGTTGAAACTAAATCCCCAATGTGGCAGAATTGAGAGGTGGTGCCTTTAAGAGGTGATTGGGTCATGAGGGTTCTGCCTTCATAAATGGATTTATTCATTAATGGATTAATAAATGAATGGATAATGGCCAAATGTGTTGCCACAGGAGCAGACTGGTGGCTTTATAAGAGGAAGGGAGACCAGAGCTGGCGCATGTGATTCTCCGTGCTGTCTTGGGACTCTGCAGAGAGTCCCACCAGCAAGAAGGCCCTCACCAGATATTATTCCCCCTCAACCTTGGACCTCCCTGCCTCCAGAACCATGAGAAATAAGTTTTGTTTCTTACGAACGACCCAGTTTCAAGTAGTAATACATACGCAACAGAAAACGAACTATGACACCCGCCAACAACTCGGACCAGCATCCCTAGACCTGGTTGTCCTGCCTCTCCTGCCAGACTACCTTTCCCTCCTGGTCTACTTCTGCTCATCTTCACCCATTCATCCACAGAGTCTTTCCTGAGTGCTTGTGGTCTGCCTGACAGGATGCTGGGTGCGGTGGAGCCCAAGTCAGTAAGAATAGGCCCTGGGCTCAGGACATGGGAGCCAGAGGGATTAGAGGTTACTCCAGGACGAGAGGGTGAGAGCAATGAAGGAGGAGGGGGTGGGAATCATGGAGGAGGAGCTCCTACCCCAGCCCAGGAGGGAGGGAGTTGGCTAGAGAGTTGGGGGCAGAATCCAGGCAGATTATCATATGCAGAGGTTCAGGACTGGCACAGCATGGCACCCACAGGGGCCTGCAGGCAGTCTGGGTGGCTGGATTCACGTCTTGTGGTGAAGGGCACAGGAGGCCAGACAGATCATGGAGGTCCTGCCAGCCACACTGTGCTGTGACAAGGAGTTGCCAAATGATTTCAAGCCAAGAATGAGTGCGGCCACATTCATTTTTGGAAAGCGAACTCCGGCAGCTGTATGAATGGTGGGCAGAATGGGAGAGCAGAGGCGGGAGGCCGGGCAGAAGGCTTTGCGCTGAGGCAGGGAGAAAGTGGAGGCCAGAAGAGTAGCAGTGGGGGCGGTGAGAAGGGCACTGGGTGAAGAGGGAGAGCAGGCCAGACTTGGAAATGCACCCGCTGTGGAGGTGTGGGCCAGGGAGGAGTCTGGGCAGACTCCAGGACTTTGGCAGGCGGGTGATAATGCACCTGCTGAGATGGAGACTGGGACTTGAACCCTCCTGCTTGTGTTCATGGCACTCTCGCCCCATTCCGCAGCAGGGCTGGGTTTGCTTCCTGTCCTCACCACTCCTCCTCCCTTCGCCACCTTCCTTAGTTTCAGTCAGTTTTCCAGACCTGCTTCTGAACCTTTTGGCTCCACACATAGGCTTAGCATTGGCCCATGGGACATTTGGGGCTCTGGACACCTCAGTCTGCCAAAGGTTCCAGACCCTCCCCGTTCCCCTTCAGAGCCTGTGAGACACTTCCCAGCACCTGGGTCTGGGCCTTCCAGTACCAGGCCTTTCACCTGGCTCCAAGCATGGGGATGGCAGGAACCTGGATTCCCTGTCCTATCCTGCCTGCTTCTAGAATTAGGCATGAGATGGCATTCACTATCCCTAAGCATTGTTTCTGGGTCATCTCTTGCAGGCCAGCCTCTCAGCCTTCTGCGTCTCTGCAGTGGCCCCCGTGGGCTGGAGAGTATCTCACTTGTGGGCATCATCCAGGATGTGTCCTGGTGGGGAATATTTGTAACCCTGATCATAACAACTTCTGAGACCTTGCTCATGAGTTCCATACTAGGTTCCCTAGTTATGACAGACTGCTAGGTTCAAACCCAAATTCCATTTCTTAGAACCCTTTGAACTCTCCATCAAACCTCCTCTAGTCATGTGCAACAACTAACTTTATGTCCTAAAACCAAAATTATCTACCATTTGTTATTACCTTTTATAAACGCGAGGGTTATCTTTTGGTTTCTGTTTTTGTATATTGTCTATAATCCTTATAAAAACCTTGAAGAGAGGGTGGTATAATACTCTTTTTGTAAAGGAGATAAGCAAGAGGTTAAGTGGCTAGCATAAGACAACACAGCTGGCAAGTAGCAGAGATGGAGTTTGAGCTCAGGTTGGTCAGGCTCCACCAGCCCCATCCTCCCCACTGCACCGCAGCGACGTGCTAGAGCTACGGGGCACTCGGCCGGCCCCCATTGGTGGTGCCTGTGTAGGGGTTCCAGGCTGCTGAATGCAATGCTGGGGAGGGGTTACGTGCCACAGACTGGACCAGATGATACCTGAGTTCCTCCAGCCCTGAGATGCTTGCCTGGGAACAGTATGGGTCACACTTTTGTGCAGGTCAGGCTCACTGCCTCTTGCTGAGAGTTTATGGTCCCCTGTAACATGGTCTTCCCCTCCTGTGCAACCACACTGCTGCTCGATCATTTACTCATCTATTCATCCAGCATTTGTCCAACACTGGCCACAGGTGTGGCATAGGGCCCACAGGGATGTATGTGTCAGCCATGATTGAGATGTCTGTGGTTTAGGGTGTCACGTGTGACCACGTGTGATCCTGAGAAAGGGCAGAATTAATCAATGGGACAGAGTTCAGAGGGAAAACAATGCTTCATTATGCCTGGGAGGGTGATTAAAACAGGGAAAGGGGCACTGAAGGCTGTAGACAGAGAAGTGGATGAAGGGAATTCAGGCGCCAGTCTGAGTCTGTGTGGCAGGATCGGAGAGCAGGTGAACTGAGTGGGACGGTTCTCAGCTTTTGGAGGGTGGGCTTTTGGAGGGTGTGCAAGGTGACCGGCTAGGTGGGAGGTGAGCCAGGCTACACAGAGCTTGGAAGCCATGTCTGGAAGCACGTGGCAGGCCTGGGAAGCCGCCGAAGTTTCTGAGCAAGGCAGTGCTGTTTCCCCATGGACAGTGCCCTCTCCTATCAATCCTGTCCCAATTTTAGCTATTCTTAAGGCTCAGCTTAGGGGTCACCTTTTCCAGGAAACTCTCCTGGGTTACTCAGCCCAAATTTTCCCCTTTCTTGGCTCCTGGCCTGTATACGATACTGAACAACTTTGTGTTTACTACTCAGTTTCATGCTGTTCTTCAAAATGGGTCCATTTTATCTCTCTTAAGGTATAAAGTACTTAACCGGAAATTCATGACAGAATCCCACTCTTGGTCTAGTCTCATTTGCATGGCGGCAAAGGACATCCTACATCAGAATGAAGGTTAGGAGTCAAACTGGGCTGGGCCCCCAACCCACCTGTCCCACTAGTGCTCTTCTCATGCCCCTGGTTGCCACTCAGGACTGCGCTCCCTGCTTCCCCTACATTTCTCATGGGATCTAAGGGGTTGGCATTAATGGAAACAGCTACAGCTTGGTTTCATTTCCGGCCAGCTCATGTCACTTCGCCCTGAGCCCTTCCTTCCCTGCTCCCGATGTGCTACTTGGTAGCACAGGAACACCTTACTCTGAAGTCCTGCTCCTTCCACCATCCCATATCTGGGGGTGGATATGAAACCCAAGCTTGCCTTGGGGTCCTTCAAGCTCATGGCCACTTTGGCTCCTGCCAGCAATCGCAAGAAGGCACTTCCTTCCAGCCAGTTTGGGTATGTGTGCCACAGCAAGACTCTGGGCATGCTGGGAGGCTCCTACCTCTGCAGGCTGCTACCCCGGCATCCCAGAGAGGTTTCATATGTCACAGAGACAGGATGATCTCCAGCTGTATCAGCAAAGGCCCACTGTCCTCTCCATAACAGATCCACGGGTGGCCCTTGGTATCTGAGACTTAATGCATGATATATCTCCTATAACAATCCCTGTGGGGGCGGAGGAGGATCTAGGACTATGCTATTCCCCAGTGGGCAGGTAACTGCAGCCAAGTGGGCCAGCTCAGTGCATTCAGAGCTGGGTTTAAGTGGCTCCTTGAGACCTTATTTGTGCTGGGAAAATCTATGGTGGGAAGGCTAGGCGGTTCCAACCCCCTATTCAGGATTCGCAGAGCCAGGCCCTGTCTGAGCCGCCTCATGGAGATGTCGCAAGATTTTGTTTTTGGCTGCTCCCCCAGAGCCTTTGTATAGTCATGTAGCCAAGTTCAGAACAGCTGTTAAAGCAAGACATTGGGATCTTGCAGACCAGGCCAGTTTTCCAAGGAATCGATGAACACTCTACCTTCAACTGCCTCTGTCTGGTCTCTCCGTCCCTGCCTCCCTGGAGGCCTCAGTATCTGTTCTCCCTGGACCATGGCATCTGGACCACAGTCAGAATCCTGATCCTGTCTCCTTCCTTTTGATTCTTCTAGAAGAAACAGGAGGAATCTTCCTCTAGCTCAGCTACAAGCACACTACCTCCTGACTAGAACACACCACCAGGCTCCAGTCTTCTATGGGAGGTAGTTCAAACTCTGTGATTCTTCAGGATGGCACACAGGCCCTGTGACCTGGCCACAGGTGACCTTTCCAGTCTCATTTCTTTATCTTTGTCAGGCATTTCGTAAGCATTCTCTGTGTGCTGGGCGTTGTGAAAAGCTCTTTAAACACCTCATCTTATGTAACCCTCACAGTAACCCTTGGCAATGAGTACTGTCACCTATCTTGCTGGTGAGGACATGACCCAGGTTGCCCCTCCCCAGAAACACACTGCATTTTCCTACCCCTGAGATTCCACTCGTGACACTTCCATACCTGATATGCTCTTTCCTCCACATGTCCAGTTGCTGAAATACAACTGGATGCCCCAAGGCAGAAGCATGCACCCTCGCCTTCAGGAATCTCCCCCTGCTCTACGGTGGGATGAGTGTGTCCTCTGACCTGCGACTGCCCGCAGGCCCACTGTGCTCTATCACCCAGAGGCTACCTGTGTAGAGGCCTTTCTTCCCTCCCAGACTGTCCTTTTGTAGCCATGTAATCCTCACTGTGTCTAGGACAGGGATGTGAAATGCGGCACCCCCTCCTCCGGCTGCCCTGGCCAGGGAGGGGCATAAAATTGCTATACAAGCAGCTCATGGCATCCGCATCACTCCCTACATATGTTCACAAGTCCTTCGACACTCTTACCTTAGGTAGACAGCTCACTCCTCTTGTACATGGCTGGACTTGGGACTCCCTTGTAACAAACAGAACATGGTGGAAGTGGTGGTACGTAACTTCTGGGGATGGGTCATTAAAAGCACTGAAGCCTCCTCCCTGTTCTTTCTCTGAGATCACGCTCTCTGGACAGCAAGCTGCCATGTCATGAGGACACTCAGGCAGCCCTATGGAGGGGGCCATGTTGGGAGGAACTGAGGCCTCCTGCCAAAAGCCATGGGAGTGAGCAATCTGAGAAGTGGACCCTAAGGCCAAGTAACCCTTCACATGGCTCATGAGAGACCCTGAGCTACACCCACCCAGCTAAGCCATGGCTGTGTCTCTGGTTCTCAGAAACTACATGAGATAATATTTTTTTTCTTTTTCTTTTTAAATTAAATTAAATTTTAAAGATGTGGGATAGGCCAGGCTCGGTGGCTCATCCTGTAATCCCAGCACTTTGGGAGGCCGAAGTGAGTGGATTGCCTGAGCCCGCGGGTTCGAGACCTGCCTGGGCAACTTGGCGAGACCTCATCTCTACAATAAATCAAAAATTAGCTGGGCATGGTAGCGCACGCCTGTAGTTCCAGCTACTTGGAAGGCTGAGGCGGAAGGATAGCTGGAGTCCAGCAGGTCGAGGTTGCGGTGGCCGGGAGAAGCCACTGCACTCCAGTCTAGGTGACAGAGTGAGACTCCAACTCAAAATAAAATAAAATAAAATAAAATAAAATAAAAAAGATGTGGGATAAAATTCAGGGTTTGGTATACAAATGTTCATTATGCAGCTACCCTTGTTGATGAGGTGTGCCCCTCCCTGCCCTGGCAGTTTATATTTATTGTTTTAAGCTGCAAAACTTTGTTACACAGTAACAGATTCTAGAATAAACCCCAATCAGAAAATTTTCTTCCCATAAAAAAAGAGTTTAAAACATTCTCGCTTCATCTCAGCAAGATAGAAAACACAGGTGAAGCCGGGCTCGGTGGCTCAGCCTGTAATCCCGCGCCTTTGGGAGGCTGAGGTGAGTGGATTGTCTGAGCCTGCGGGTTCGAGACCCACCTGGGCAGCGAGACCTCATTTCTACAATAAATAAAAAAATCAGCCGGGCGTGGTAGCGCATGCCTGTAATTCCAGCTACTTGGAAGACTGAGGCAGAAGGATCGCTGGAGCCCAGCAGGTCGAGGCTGCGGTGGCCGGGAGCAGCCACTGCATTCCAGTCTGGGCGACAGAGTGAGACTCCAACTCAAAAAAAAAAAAAAAAAGAAAAGAAAAAAGCAAACACGGGTGTAAGTAAAGAACAGAAGTTCAAGTTCCCAGAAGATCCGCAGCATCAAGTTAATGGAGAGGGTCATGCTCTGGTCATAAGAAGCTGGGGTGAACGGTCTGCAGCCTTCACAAGAAGGGAGCAAAGCCTCCTATGTAGAAAAGTTGATAGAGACACATCTGCCTTGGGGCTGGGTCATAACCAGAAACAAAGAAGCACAGGCCATCACAGGAGAACACGATGTCTCAGAGCACACAACACATGTGAGGCTCAGGGAAGAGCAGAGTGAGGTTGACAGGGTGACCAGCACAGAGCCTGGGCCAGGACAGTGACTAGAAGGAGAACCAGCTCTGGGGTGAGACATACCTGGGCTCCATCCTAGCTGAGGGCCAGGGCCTGCATGCCCTGAACGCTGGTGAACTCGTTTGGAAAGGATTTATACAAGGCCTACTCGCAGGATTGCTATCGGGTTTACAGGGGGAAGAAGGTAAGGCAGCTCTTCAGCTGAAGAGGACCCAGATATTTGTATCAGAATTACAAAGCCCATGGTGGTTAAGTGTATAATAAATGCATTTGGTTTTCATTACAGAGTTGTTCATTCAAGAAAAATTATTGCATGTCCTCTGTGTTCCAGGCACAGAGCTAGAAACACAGTGTGAACAGGCAGACACAGCTCCAGCTGTTGTTGTCAGGTGGGGAGCTATAAACAACTACACATATAATTGAATATCTTGATTGTGATTGTTGTATTTCTGAACGCTGGAGTCAATGTTCTGGTGCCCAGAGTGGGCAAAATCTGGGCAGCAGCTTCCAGCACCAGGCTTATTTCTAAGTGCATTTCCAGTTAGACGTGAACAAAGCAGCATTCAATGAGTGCCTGATTAATTGAATCTCCAATACTGAGTATCCACTATAAACAGATGTTCCCTTTTTAAGGCCTTGTTCCACTTAAGAAGCACACTTGCTTGCAGTGATTTGAGGGGAAATGCCGAAAGAGTGATTCTAGAGGGAGAGACTGAAGACAGCAGGTCACTGATGAAGCCAGGTCCCAGCAAGGGGAAGAGGGAAGATGATAAGGGGGAGGGTCTGGCCCTGGAAAGAAAATGTTGTAGATGAACAGAATGAGACTGTGCTTTCATTTCTGATTTGAAAAATGCTGACATTTACAAGAAACAATGAAATAGAATCATATAAGGAACAAGTTTTACTGCTGTGAAGAATATGTGCTAATTGGTACAAATCACTTCCTTTTTTTTCTTTTTTTTTTTGAGTTAGAGTCTCACTCTGTCACCCAGGCTGGAGTGCACTGGTACGTTCATGGCCACCACAGCCTCAAACTGCTGGGCTTAGGTGATCCTTCCACTTCAGCCCTTCAAGTAGCTGGAACTACAGGCACGTACCACCACACCCAATTTTTTGATTTATTGTAGAGACAAGGTCTCACCAAGTTGCCTAGACTGGTCTTGAACCCGTGGGCTCAGGCAATCCTCTTGCCTCGGCCTCTCAGAGTGCTGGGATCATAGGCATGAGCCACCATGCCCGGCCTTGAATCACTTCTTGACAAAAATGGAGAGACAGAATAATGGATTGCTGCCAACTATAATCATATAAAAATTCCATTTCTCTTCCCATAAGAGAAATTTATTTATTATGTATTCATGTTTGTATTTATTATTTATTATGTATCTAAATCCATGGGAAATAAAATTCTTTCCCCATCCTCCTCATAAAAAATTTTTCAACATTCCTCGACAGCTTTATGGAGGAACAAGACAGTGCTTTTAAGTCTTAATGGTCTAAAACCTTACCATAGTTTTCAAAGGCAATTTCTGTTGTCATAGAAACATGGCAAACCTCTGTTCAAAAATCTTGCCTATGTTTGTTAAATTAAAGGGCCCTTCAAGAAGGAAAGCATGTCCTTCATGGACTCTGATGGAGGTAGTTGGTGAGTACCCAGCTGCCAGGCTATTGTCAGGCGGTGGTTAAAGGAAGTAGGATCTGTGGATTAAAAAGAAAAAACCTGAGCCCAGAGGGTTGTGAGTGGCTTAGTGAGCTTTTCTCTCCTTTTGGAGGGGATTGGAAGATGGCTTCCTCCTGACCAGAAATGACTGGGTCAAGAGAGGAGATTTACAATCTTTGTTTGAGTATATGCTTGCATGTATCTCTCAGTATCTTTTGTGTGAAAGGGAGAAAATGGTATGGTTTAGAGAATACTAGCATTGTAATCACTTAGGATCACTCTTCTTGTTCATTAATATCCAATAAGGACATGTAAACCACATATGACAATTTTCTAAAATGAGAAAAGCACATAGTGGACAAAAAAAAAGATCAACATATAAAGAAAAATTTGAAACTAATCTGAGTAGTTAACGGTGGGCAATAATCCTCCCTCTCTTGTACATTAAAAAGATCTGATGGGGTAACAGTTGGCAATGATAGGTGTCAAAGCTCAGGTCCCTGGGATGGGTAAATAACTCATTCTGCACGTAGCTGCCATCTAAGTCTAGTAGTAGGTGGCACGCAGCTCTTAGGCCTCATGCACCTGGAAAACAGTGTCTCACAAAAGAAAACCCACGTGCACAATGTACATAGAATCATGAGGATGAATAGTTAAAAATTTAAACCACTCAAACTAGGAGTCAGTTTAGAGCTACACAAATTAATTTAGGTTGCAGTATTTAACAGGAATTGTAGAAACAAAAATGGTGCAAAATAAAAACCCACAGTTGGCAGAGGCAGAGGATAAGAGTAGGGAGTGTGGTGAAGACAAGTACTTTGCAAATACACCTCAAGTAGAAAAAAGAGAGAGATGAAAGGCTCTCAGTGTATAAGAAAATTCCTCTCCTCTCCCTCACATCATTTCCCCATTACTGTCTTGGGTTATCAGGCCAAGAATGCTGTGCTCGTGCCACAAGAACTTAGGAAAGAAGACCTTGGGGAAAGAAAGCTACATTCTTTTTGTGACTTGGGTCCCCAATAATCTGTGTTCATCCTTGCAGAAAGATGGTTCCCTAGACAGAAAGTAGGACTGTTGAGAGTGTTGCCTGAAAGGTGGTAGGTAATGCTCCTCCTTCTAGGGACAGACCTAGAATTCCGGGAGTACATTCCTATGAGATGATCTCTAAAAAATGCCAAGAACACAGCATGGTACATTTTGGGAGGCACTCAGTCGAAGTCTGCTTATTCTTTTGTGTGTGTGTATAGAATGTTTTAAAACAAATAATGTTTTTAAAACAAATAAAGCTGGTACTAAAAATAACATTATTTTATTACTTCTTGAGAATCTTGATAATTTAGTCTTTAAAATGTAGCTTAATTATAAGGAAATACTAGGAAAAACCTTATGTTAATAAATTTGAATGTATAGGTAAAATGGACAAATTACAAAAACCAACTCAAAAATAAATAGTATCTGAATAAATCTATATTAAGTAAATAAACTGAATTAGCAATTTAAATTTGTTACACAAAGAAAGTCCAGTCCCAACCGGATGGCTTCACTGGTGAATTCTATCAAACATTAAGGAAAAAAATAAATACCAATCCTAATCACATCTTTTAGAAAACAGAGAAAACAATTCCCAACTCATTTTTAGAGGCCATTATTACCCCGATGCTCTGATACCAAGTCAAAGATGTCACAAGAAAACTACAATCCTATATTCCTCATGAATACAGAGTGAAAACTCATAGCAAAATATTAGTCAATCAAATCTAGCAACATATAAAAAGATTTAAATGTCATGACCAAGTGATGCTTTTCCCAGGAATGCAAAGTTAGTTTAACATTTCAAATCAATGAATGTAATACACCATATTAACAGAATAAAGAATAGAAACCATATGATCACCTCATTAGATACAGAACAGCATGTGACAAAATCTAACATGATTTTTAAAAATCTCATCAAACTGGGAATAGAGGAGAACTTGATTAACCTAACAGAGGACATCTACAAAACCCTACAACATATTCAGTGGTGGAAGCCTCAGTGCTTTCCCCCTAAGATTAGAAACAAAGTAAGGATGTCTGCACTCATCACTTCTGTTCAACCTTCTACTGGAGGTCATAGCCAGTAGAATAATACAAGAAAAGACATCAAAGGCATACAGATTATTTAAAAAGAAGCAAAACTGTCATTATTTGCACGTGACATGCCCTTGCATTTAGAAAATACTCAGGAATCTAAAGAAAAGCCACAAATAAGTGAGTTTAGGAAGATTGCTGGACACAAAAATAAATTGTATGTCTATATACTAACAACAGACAACGAGAAAACGTTAAAAAATCTATCCACAATAGAATCAAGAAGAATAAAGTACATAGGAATAAATTTAACAAAAGAAGAGCAATGTCTGTACACTGAAAGTCATATAACATTGCTGAGGGATTGAAGAGATATTATAAATAAAGATATATACTATGTTCATAAATTAGAAGATTCAATATTAAAATGCCAGTTCTCTAGAAATTGATCTATAAATTCCAAGCAACCTTTAACCCAGCAGAACTTTTTGTAAAAAATGACAAACTGATCTTAAAATTTATATGGAAATACAAAAGATCTAGAATTGCCAAAAACAATTTTGAGAAAGAGAAATAAAGCCTAAGGATTTATACTACTTGATTTCAAAATGTATAAAGCTACAGTAATCAACTGTATTACTGACATGAGGCCAACATTTCTCATGAATACAGATGTGAATTCATAGACACATAGATCTATGAACAGAATACAGATTTCAGAAACAGAGCTTTCACACAGTAGTATAGTGAAGCTGCCTCAAATTTGTTTATGGGACTGATTGTTAATTTTTCAGGAATTTGATGAGCTGATTGTTAAACTATCGGTAGTTTGAAATCAGCAATGAGAGAATTCACAGCAGGAAGTTGGCAAGCACTACAGATAAAGTTCTTTTTCTCCCAGACAGTAGTTGTTAGACTCATACCACTGGCTCATGTATATGGTCAATTTGTTTTTGACAAATGTACTACAGTAATTCAATGGGGAAAAGACTTAACCTTTCAACAGATGGTGCTAGGAATACTGGATATCCATAACCAAAGAAAATGAATCTCAGCTATTACTTTACACTGTACACAAAAATTAATTAAAAATGGACTACAGATCTAAATGGAAACTCCAAATCTGTAGGACTTCTAAGAGAAAATCTCTGTGACTTTGGGGTATGCACAGATTTCTTAGATATGACATAAATCCCCCCAACAATAAAAAGAAAAGAATGATAAATTCACATTTATCAAAGTTAAACTATTTTACTCTACAAAAGATGTCATTAAGACAATGAAAAGTCATCAACAAGGGTACCTGCATAATGAACATTTGTATACCTAACCTGAATTGTACCTCACATCTTAAAAAATAATAAATAAATAAATAAAGAGACAATGAAAAGACAAGTCATAGTCTGAAAGAAGATATTTGTAAAACATATATCTGATAAATAATATAGATCCATATTATATAGAGATCTTTAAAAAACTCAATAGTAAGAAGATAAACAACCCAATTTAAAAATGGGAAAACATTACTAGACATTTCACCAAAGAAAATATACAAAAGGTAAATAAGCACATGAAAAGATACTCAACATTATTAGTAATTAGAAAAACACAAATTCAAACCAAAGGGAGATAGCACTACACAGCCACTAAAATGGCTAAAATAAAAAACGCTGACAATACTAAGTGTTGTCAAGATTGTAGAACAACTGAATTGCTCCTAAATTGCTGATGGGAATGTAAAATCATACAGCCACTTTGGAGAAAAAAATTTTTTAAGTTAATCATACACTTACCATGTGACCTAGCAATTGTACTCCTGAGTACCAAAGATAAATGAAAACATACATCTAAAACCAGTTTGCATATGAATGTTAATAATAGCATTATTTATAGTAGCCAAAAAACTGGAAACAATGAATGAGTAAACAAAACAGGTATATCCATATAAAGAAATACTAAAAAGAAAAGAACCAATAAAGATGACTCTTAAAAATATCATGTTAAATGAAAGAAGCCTAACAGAAAATACTACATATTGTATGATTCCACTTATATAAAATTTCTAGAAAAGGCAAATTCTAGAAACAGAAAGAACATCAGTGGTTGCCTCTCCTAGGAAAGAGAGGGGGGATTCTAAAAATGTCTTTTGGGGATGATTGCACCAGTGTATAAATTTACTAAACTTTATCAAAATATTCACTTAGAAGGGATGAGTGCTATGTCCTGGTTTTCTTTGCACCAGTTGACTTCTCATGCTGTGTTCCTCATTATGTCTTTCCTAGTTTCTCTTGGGGGCCTGGGAGAGCAGAGGTGGCGTCTGACCCATGTCTGTGTCCCTGGTGCCTGGTTTCGAGGTTGTCACATTTCAACATGCACTCAGTCAGTGTTGCTGAGCAAATGAATAAACACCCGCATCTCTACTTTTTTAAACTGTAAGAGTGACATATAACAATTACAGCTGGCTATCCCTTTTCTTTTTCTTATTCATTTGTAAGAATTCTCAGAAAAAATGTAAGTCTTTGAGATTAAAATGTAAGTATTAGAGATAAAAATGAAAAAGTCCTTTGTGACTGTTTCCCAGTTTGCTTTCTTTTTTTGCTTTACAAGGGGGAACTCCCAAAACTTGGAGTTTATTTATTAAAAATTGTGTATTTATTCTTACATGTTTAAACTCCAGTCACCTTCAAAGTACTTTCTGTTTGATGCAATACACCTATTGAGATGCTTTTTTTTTTACTGCTCAAAACAGTTTTTGAACTCGTCAATTTTGATGCATTTTAATGCTTCTACTGTTTTTTGTTTCACCTCTTCCACATCAGCAAACACTCAGACTAGTGTGGACAGGTGCGTTCGTAAATCACCCCTCATGAAATGGGCAAACATGTTGAAAGACTCTCAAAAAAAAAAAAATCACTGAAGCAGAACGCAGCCTCTTGCAACAATGCTAGCTGGTACACTGATGCTGATGGGTTCCTAGAACACTTACCTAGTGGGGAAGCCTGGACTACAAGAGGCCCACCCTCCAAAAGATAATTATGGAGTTTTTTGGGTCTCCCCTTGTATATCTCTATACGGGCTTTAAGTTTGTACATGGCCTAATCTGTCTTCTCCCCTAGCATGTCTGCTCTTGAGGCTATGCTCTAAAAGTCCTTCTCTAATCCACATTTGTGTATTTATCTATAATTTCTTCTTTGTATGTTTATGTACTTAATCTATATGTAAGTCTTTAAGCTGTTGGGAATCACTACTATTTTTTTCTTTCTTTTTTTTGTAAGTTTTAAAAAAAGTTTATTAGAGAAAGAAGAGAAAAAATAAAGGGAGACACGCCAGAGTTGGCATGGGCGAAAAACACTGCCGGGAATCAATATTATTTTCATGTAGTCTGTCAAAGTGGAAGAAGCATAGCTGCACTCACTATTGTTGAGAATGTGGGGAAGCGTGGCCTGGCCCAACACAGCGGGCACCACTGAGCCCGAGGGCCCCGAAAAGTTTCTGGTACATCGTGGATGCTCAGTGATTCTTTGTTAAATACGTAAACCAGTGAATTGTTAAAGGCTCCATTAATTAGTTCACATATCAGCAAATATTAGTAGTATATATTAAACAAACATTAGTAATAAGTGGACAAGAAAGCATTTTTTTCATGTAAAACAAACTCTGGATTATCATAATGTGTGAAGCCTGCAAATTATTCCTCTGTGTGGAAATTTGAATGCATTCTACATCTGACAGTCTGGGGTATAACTAAACCTCAGAAATTAGTAAATAATATTGAATATAAAAATGTTAAACAGGTGATCCCCATGACACCATTTTTGTTGCATTTGCTTATTGTTGCAAATGGTCCTTCAGAAGTGGTGCCCACTAAGCCTGCCTTGGGCTGCCCACCCTGCCTTACCTGGGGTAATGGGAGCTTTAGGGCCATTCTGAGGAAGTGTAGCCTGGTTGGAAGGGGTGGGCAGTCTAGGGAGTGAATCACTGACTGCATTTATACAGGCACGACTCACCTTTCATGGCTTCAATATCATTCTTTCCTTTTCACATTGTAATTTTACTTTCAGCACATTTTCTAGCAACCTGATAACTCCAGGAGAAATAACAGAAACACTTGGAGGTGTCAGAGTCTGAGAAAATGTGAGACTTTTTCAGGCCATGAAATCCAGAGAGATTTCCTAAAAAATGGGATATAGAATCTCATCATGAAGCTATCACACAAATTCAGTCACTTGCCGGCACCAGGGTGACAGTGATTTGGTGTGGCTGACACCTTTAGAGGCCAGCTATCCAGGGGCAGCAGTAGGGCCTTAGCTACAGGACTTCCTTAATCCTGCTCCATAGGAAGGGTGGCCAGAACTCACTCTAGCACCCTCAGTGCAGCCTGGCAAGGCTGAAGGAACCCTGGGTCCCAGAGAGGTGCAAGATCTCTTTGAGGTGTCAAGGTCAGTCAGAGTCAGACTGGAATCCAGGCCTGTTCAATGCCATGTCTAAGTTCCACAATCTGCTCTGCAGAAGCTTGAAGCACCTTCATCGTTCTACGTCTGTATGGCCAGTCTTTGCCTGGAATTTTTTTCTTCCCTTTTCTACTGGTAAAACTACTACTTCAAGATGCAACTCAAATATAGGCAAATTAAGCAGTCGAAAGAGACTAAAGACATAGCCAGCGTAACACATGAGCCCATCAGAAGAAGGTCCATGCGCCTTAGAATGGCCTGTGTCACCTGCACACCCATCCCCTGCCTAAGTCTTCTGACTCACATTCCACTGATCAGCAAACACTTACTGAACACACACCTTATGCATAGCAGGTGCTCAGCCAACTTTTTTTTGAGTCAGGGTCTCACACTATTATCCAGACTGGAGTGTGGTGGCATAGTCATGGCTCACTACAGTCTCGACCTCCTGGGCTCAGGCGATCCTTCCACTTCAGTCTTCGAAATAGCTATGACTATAGGCACACACTACCTTGTCTGGCTAATTTTTAAAAAAGTTTATTTTGGTAGAGACGAGATCTTGCTATGTTGCCCAGCCTGGTCTCAAACTCCTGGGCTCAGGCAATCCTCCTACCTTGGCCTTCCAAAGTGCTGGGATTATAGGCATGAGCCACCGTGCCTAGCCCCAGGTAACATTTTAAATATTGTTTTATGCCTCCGAGCCTCTGTTAGCTATTCTGTTCTGCAAGCATTGAGGATGCACCCTTGAGTAACACAAAGATATGAATGGGCCTTTAAGAATGTTCAGCTGAGTCGGCAGTGAGCCTCACCAAACAGGGAAGTCAGAGGTGCACACCAGGGCCTAAAGGGAGCTGGTACCCTGGAGTTCAAGGGCCTCACTGAGGAATCTAAGGGCGGTTTCAGAAAACAAGTAGGGGTTTTCAGGCAGAGAAGGGGAGGCACTGAAGTCCCTATAATCCTTCCCTCCTCTGAGCTTCCCAGAGCTGCTCATTGGAAGAAGATCATCTCCACAAACTCATTAACCTAACCCGGCGTCAGCACTTGGTGCCACCTTTAGCGGCATTTCCCCAGGCAGCCTGGAATGGCAGGTCTGAGCAGGCCATGTCATGAGCATTCAGCTGGGCAAACAAAGCCCTTCAAAATACCTATCTTTGGGGGAAGAAATTAATATTTCAAAGGGGACCTCCTTCACATCAGTACCCTGCATTCGTTATCCATTGACTGCATAGGTCAGCAGGCTGGTGTCCTGTGGCCGAGGGGAAGGAGGAGAAGAGGATGGCAGAGCCTGCCATGAGCTGGACACTTCACAGAAACATGCCCTTGCCCTTAGTCCCCACAATGCCATAAAATGGGAGCTTTCTTCCATTTCAGTAAATGAGAAAACTAAAGCTCAGAGAGGTGAGTGATTTGCTCAAAGGCACACAGCTAGTAAACAGAAGACTAGAAATCAAATTTGAGAGTGAATGCCTAACTACAGACATGACATTTTTCTGTTATTCTACATTAATTAGTTTCTGTTTAGAAAATGAAAAACAAACAAAACCCTAAGACTTTTTTTCTTATTTAAATATCAAAATAAGCCAGGTGCAGTGGCTTATAATCCCAGCTACTGGGGAGGCTGAGGCAGGAGGATCACTTGGGCCCGGGAGTTCAAGGCTACAGTGAGTCATGATCCTGCCACTCCATCCTGGGTAACAGAGTGAGACCCTGTCTCTAAAATAATAATAATGATACAGAATAAAGAATATGTCAAAATAAAATTTGGTGCCCCAACACATGTGCAGATTACAACACCAGAAAGGAGACATACTTTGGCCTTTGCCGAAGATATGATCAGCATGATAAAATGACCTCTGTTAATTACACACCTAGAGAATCAAGGCCAGACTCCCCAACTGGACATCGCTTCCAGTCAGCACGGCCCACCTCTGTAGGCCCAATGCCTCCCACTCTTGTCCCCAGAGCAGCTTATCCACACTCCCGTGCATGCACCTCCGGTCTTTACTGACACTGTTTGCTCTTTCTAGAAGGCTCTTCCAGCCCCTATGCTCTTTGCTTGGCCTCGCTCACGTCCTTTCTTTGACCACCACTGACCTCCACAGCACATTCCACTCCATTGCAGTCATCTCTGAACAAGCCCGATGCCTTCTCTAGACTGGAGCCCTGGAGAACAGGCGCTGCATGTGAGTCCCCAGAGCCTAGCCCCAGACCAGCACAGAGCAGGTGCTCAGAAAAGGCTTGCTAAGTGATCATGACTGCTGGGAGTCACACAGTAGCAGAGCTAGGCAGGCACCTAAAGACTTGCCCCTTATTTAGGGTGGAGCGGTAAGGTGAGCCACCTACTAGAGCTCAGACTTGACTCTGGAAGCAGCAGGAGCCACTCAAGACCTCAGAGTGACACAATGAAGTGGTCGGAGAGGTACTTTGTTTGGGTGACTCAAGTCACTTGGGGACAAGAAGAAGCTGGGGATAGGAAGAGGCTGGAGGCTGTAGAGTCACACATGTTTATTTAATGATGACCAGACTTACAAGTTTAGTGTCAACTCTGCTAGCAGATTATTTAATTCACTTATTGAGAGCCCACAGCAATTAGAAGATGGCTACTCTTTGCCGAGGGCTACTGTGTACCCAGTGCTTTGTATTCATTCCTTAATTTAATCCTCAGGGCTATCTTTTAAGATGGATATGATGACTTTCCATTTTGTGGACAGGACACAGAACTCAGAACTCAGAAAGTTGAAGTCATTTGTCTAAGTTCTCAGAGGGGCTATGATCCAGGCACTATGTTAACACCTAGGGAGGAAAGACAAGGAAGCCCCAGTCTAGCGAGGGGCCAGGGGAAAAATAGATGATTTGCATCATGTGGTATGAGAGGTACCATATCCCAGGGAAACACAGGGGCTGAAGAGGCCCAGAGCAGGCCTGTGGTCAATGGTCCAGGGCGATGGGTGACAGAAAAAAAGCATGACACCTTGAAAACAGGTCACTGTCCTATTATTTATCTTTTCTCTTTTTGGAGCAATGCAAAACTGTTTAAAACTGAAAAAGAAATGACTGAAAGCAGAGGGGAAAACACGCAGAGCATCACTGCACAAGATTCAAAAATCATCTTCTCGCTCACAATCATTCACCACAGAGGCTCTGGCACACGGCTCCCCAGCAACGGGTTGGCCCATCTTTCTGCCTCAGGAAACTTGCCATTAGGAGAGCCCCAGGGGTCCTGGAAGAGAGATGGCTGACAGTCCAGCAGCAGCTGGCCCCAACAGGCCTGACACTTAATTGGTTTTCTGTGAAGGACGGTGTTCAGACATAAACCGATTTGCGGGGGATGGGGGCAGAGCACCAGGGTGCTGTAGTGGGAAAGCCAGCAACAGAGACGCCCCCAAATGCCCACCACTCTGCACATGTCACTGTGCTTGCATGTACGTCCATGTTGTACAAGTCTGTGTGTGCGTGCTCGCTCTGGCCAAACAGTAAAGAGGGGCGGGCTGGTAACAAAAGGACACGGAAAAGGGGTCCTCTCCTGTTAGAAATTGATTTGCTTTGAGATGAATCATGATAATGGTGACGATCATGGAGGCAGCTGATATACGGAGAACCTTCTCAGTGCCAGGAACTGTGTGCGTACATCTTATGCTCGGTCTTATTTAATCTTCACAGAGACCAGATGAGGAAGGCACCATTATTATCCCTCCTGTTTTACAGAGGAGGAAACAGGAGCTGAGGGGGTTAAGGGTCTTGACCTTCGACAGCAATAAGTGGAGATACTGGGAATAAGCAAGACTAATAGTCATGTCCCAGGACTGAAATGGAAGATTCAGCTGGGCCCTGAGATAGATCCACATTCCAAAGTGGGGCACAAAGATGCAGTGCAGGATTTCCAAAGGAAAGGCTGAGCACAGTGGAGAGAGAAGGTGGTGAGAGCTCTGTGTGCTGTGAAGGGACCACATGCCCCTTCAGCTAAAATCAAGAGGGGTCAAGAACACCCGGATCTTGGGGGCTGTGGTGGGCCAATAACTGTCTCGTCTGAGAAACCAGAGGATCAGGGGATAGATAGCCAGTTATTGCAGGAGTACAGTGAGGGAGATATGGCTGTGTTGGGGTAACTTGTGCTCTCCGTTTGTTAGGGTAAAGAATGTATGTGCAGCTTCCCTGGAGCAGGTAGGGTCAAGAGGCCGGCTCAAGGGGAAGACAGATCTCACCAGAAAGAAAGTAGAGGGACTACAGTATGACAGGAAGGAGGAAGGAGTATGAGACCAAGTCAGAGGGATTCACATTTATCAAGAGACTTGACGGGTGGGGGCCTCCAAAGAACCCAGCAAAGCACGCACAAGAGAAAGAGTCCACCTTGGACACTCATTGATTGAGAGCACTGATCACCATGACTATGCCAGCCCAAGCAAGGACCCTCTCGCTCCCCGTTTCCCTGCTCTTGCTCACTGAACGCCAGCCCTGGAAAGCCACAATTTCAACCAAGGATAGGGGATGAACTTGTCCCACAGAAGAAAGTTAAAGGGACAGAGGGAGGCAAAAGTAAAGTCACTTTGCAATGATGTCCTATGAGTTGCATTTGTCCAATGTAAAAGTTACATTTACAGTTAATAAACATGTACTGTGTGCCAGCAGCTTTAATAATGGATTTACAAACTATCTAATTTAATCTCAAACCAACCCTTTAAGATAGAAGTTATTACCCTTAGCTTACAGATCAGAACGTGGAAGTTCAGAGAGGTAAAATGACCTGCCCAAAGTCATCAAGTTGGCAAGCAGCACTGGGACCCAAACTCACAAGGACAACAAGCCTGGGTCTTTCTACTGTATCTCAGCTTGGGACTCCAGCAGATCAATCTGCAGTGAAAGTAGTTCCTAGGATGGGAACTTTTTTGGTATCTTGCATCAAAAGTACATTTTTTTTCTGAATTAATTCTGCTCTCATGCATTCAAAAAGGATTTCACTATGCAGAGTAAAAGACTTTGCTCTAAAAACTAACACAAAACGTATTGCTTTATTTTGAGACCAAAGGGATTGGAAAAAGTCTATTCCACAGCTGCCATCACTTGACTGTCAAAGGGCTGATATATACTGCAGTAGTCAGAAGCATGTTACTATTAATAGCTCTAGAGCTGAATCCAAGTTGGTGAAATAAGGCTGTAGATGTACACTGGCAGGGGGTGGCAGTGGAGGTATCTGGAGGGAGCAGTTATTAAAGGTCAGTGAGGGCAAAACAGGAAGGGAGGAAGGAAGGGGAGAAGAGAAAAAGAAAAGGCAGGGAAGTGAGTCTTGTTGACACAGGAGCAAAGCCTCTTGGTCATGAACCACACGCTGAATTCTGCTGTCTCCTGACATCCACAGCAATGAGCGATCTACCAAGCACACATCCAGGACTACCTTGGAGAAGAATGCTTGGTGAAAACACACTGTTGGCTTTCTTTTTCTTTTTTTTTTTGGAGTTGGAGTCTCACTCTGTCGCCCAGACTGGAGTGCAGTGACCGCTCCCGGCCACCGCAGCATCCACCTACTGGGCTCCGGCGATCCTTCCGCCTCAGCCTTCCAAGTAGCTGGAACTACAGGCGCACGCTACCACACCCAGCTAATTTTTTGATTTATTGTAGAGATGAGGTCTCACCAAGTTGCCCAGGCGGGTCTTGAAATACTGTTGGCTTTCTAATCGTGTACATGACTGATGTGAGGGTGCACATGTGCTGCTGTGCCCACCATCGCCACCACCGTCTTTGTGGGCAATACTCAAGAGTCCAATGAGGCTTCCCTCTCTACCCGCCCCTGGAGATCCATCACCAGAGTTAGATCTGAATCCAGCATGTGGCTTCTGGGCTTCAAAGCCTCCCACCTTCATTGGTGAATTCTATGGTCCTTGGTCTTGGTGTCAGGGTGATATTGATCTTGGAGAATCAACTGCAGCATATTCTCTCTTCTATTTTTTCCTTTAATTTTTTGTTTTAAAGATGTGGGGTACAATTCAGGGTTAGGTATACAAATGTTCATTATGCAGGTACCCTTGTTGATGAGGTGTGCCCCCCCCCTCGAAATAGTTTGTGAAAATTGGTATTTATTCTTTTTTGAATGTTTGGTAGAAATAACTGACTTATTTATTTTTGTAACCATTGCACCTAGCACATAATTGATGTTCATTAAAGGATATTGAGTTGAAATAAATGTTTTTATAATTTTATAATATTATCTGATATAATGTATTAGGAATATTTTACTTAAAATTATAAAAGAGGTTTTAATTTGATATACCATAGAATGTCACAGAAGTCCAGATCAGAGGCCAAATTTCAGACTATTTATACCAGGGTTTGAATTTTATAGTTGTGACCTAGTAGTCAGTCCTAAAAATAAATTCCCTAACATTTCTGTGGGTGCTGGGTAAAATTCTTTCAACTTAGCCCTGCCCTGATTTCCAGCTTCCTGTCTGTATCCTTCTTGAACTCATGACTTATTAAAAGAATCCATAACTGCATTTTAAACACAAAATGTTGAACTTACAAAGCCTTCAAAAAAGGTGGTAATTTTAAATGTTTTGTTAATAACAGGGGTGTATTACCTTCTAAGGACAACTGTTATTAAACTTTGAGTGTCAAACATGTTAGATAATTTGCTAATAATGAAAATTCCAGTGTGCCTACTGAAATCTACATTTTAACAGGCTCTTTGGGTGATTCCAATGCAGTTTATCGGAGGAACATACTTTGTGAAACTTACTTGAAAGTTATTACAGCTATATGGATTAAAGATGACACTTAAAATAGCGTCTGTAAAGTACCTGGCACACCGCCTGACTCATGGCAGCTTGCTGTGGGTGCCAGTGTGACTTGTTTAAGAAGTGTGATTTGAGTTACCTTGAAGAGGGTGACAAATGGGCAAGAACTTAACTGTTGTAGGGTTGCAGGCATATCTAGGTATTTTTGGTCACTCTCCCACAATAACCATTCATTTTCAACTATAACAAAGCATGGCCTAGCAGACAGAACTTGGGCTTGGAATCTCAGTTATGGACTTTGCCACCTGTAAACTTCAAGAACTGCTCACTCAGAGCCCCAGCCTCCTGTCTGTGAAACAGGGCTCATGTCATCCACCTCGCTGTGCTGGTGTGAGGGTTTCATGAAACAGTTGAAGCTGTTTTCTTAACTGCCCTTTGCCCTGTGCCTAAGCCTCTCCCATGCCCCTCCTCCCAAATGGGACCATTTAACACAGGTCCAGCAGGAGATGGCACAAAGGCAATTTCACAACTGCACTGATGGATGGCTGTCAAGTGGCTGTCTTAGCTAATAAAACTCAAATATGAAAAGGGGGAAAAAAGGAGGCAGATCCAAAGGCTGGTGATTAGATGATCACGCACTTGCTTCTAAACACAAACCTCAACGTGAGACCAGCGAAATTCAATTAAAGGAGAGCATGCTTATATCCTCAGGTGCTTTGATATATTTAGGGAGACACATGAGGAAATATCAAGGTCTGGTCTAAAAAGAGATCAATGAAAAGTGATCGTTTCTGCTGTCCCAGGAGATAGGCATTGGGGGTCCAATTATGTCACTTAGATGGAATGGTCCAATTTCAACCAGCAAATACCATCTGTGAAGGCATTTCTGGTATATTTTGTTGGAATGGACACCAAGTATATACGTGAGTGAATTTCTAGCAATAGTGAAATTGTCCCTGTGAGAACCAGATAGACTTCCCTTACTTTAAATCTATTCATCTAATCAACAGAGTCTAAAATAATGAGTCTCTTTTGTTTCCTTTTATATTCGTTCTTACTAAGGCTTTGGGGTCAAATGATTAGCTCTGTGACATTGGGGGCAAGTTACTTTACCTTACTGAGGCTTCTTATTTATCCTCATTTCAACCCTATTAGCTCTGTTCTATTTCCATGAACATGGACATAGAGGGTGCCTTACCCAAGGTCACCTAAGTTTCTTCTGTGTTCTCCTTTATTCCAATTCTGGGGACTTGCCCAAAGACAGCAAGTTGTGGGGGCAAAATCTTTGTCTCAGATGTTCTCTGGTTCTTTACATGTCCAACCTCTGAGTTTATAATCGACCAGAGGGAAAATTTCAGTGTCTGTTTAATTATCTTTTATCTAATTAGAATTTTTGCACAGAAGTGCATACGGAAATGTCTCTCAAAAACAGGCAGTCACAGGTGAAATGGGCTGTACGAACTGCTTTGAATGTGCCCCTGATTCTTGGATGTAAGTTAACATGTCCATCTTCCTCTTTCCTTTCTCACAGAATAAATATCCTTCAGCTGCCTCCACTTCTGCTTTTTTTTTTTTTTTTGAGTTGGAGTCTCACTCTGTTGCCCAGACTGGAGTGCAGTGGCCGCTCCCGGCGATCCTTCTGCCTCAGCCTTCCAAGTAGCCGGAATTACAGGCATGCGCTACCACGCCAGGCTGATTTTTTTATTTATTGTAGAGATGAGGTCTCACTGCCCAGGCGGGTCTTGAACCCGCGGGCTCAGGCAATCCACTCACCTCAGCCTCCCAAAGGTGTGGGATTACAGGCTGAGCCACCGAGCCCGGCTTACTTCTGCTTTTTATGATTCTTAATCTACTGGCTTTTCACCATCCACACTACTCAGAGAAGATGGATACAAGTACCTAATGTGTATATAACTTCAGATAAAGGGGAAGACTCTTCTGGACGAGGGATGAGTGGGAAGAAGAGACGGGAACCAACCAGGATTGTTAAGACCGGGTAATGTGAAAATTAGAGTCATTTATGCATCTATACAGCCAGCCATCCAGCAATTCCTAGAACCCTAGAATTTTAGAGTTGGTAGATACCAGAGAGATGATTTAATTCAATATGCTAATTTTATCGATTGGAAAAATGAGATGAAGAGAGGAGTAATAACTCCATTAAAGTTGCATGGCAACCAATGGCAGAGCTGGAAACAGCACTCCAGGCTCTCATTTCCTGGGTCAGTATTTTTGCACCAAAATAGACTGATTACTGTTAAACTACTAATAGTATAGTGTTATTAAAAACAATAATACTCATACACTGGACATGGCAGCTCATGCCTGTTTGTAATCTCAGCACTTTGGGAGGCTGAGGTGGGAGGATAGCTTGAGTTGAGGAGTTCAAGACCCCACCTGGGCAACATAACAAGACCTCATCTCTAAAAAAAAAAAAAAAATCTAGGCATGGTGGCACACACCAGTAGTCCCAGCTGCTCAGGAGGCTGAGGCAGAAGAATCACCTGAGCCCAGGTGGTCAAAGGTGAGGTGAACCATGATCATGCCACTGCACTTCAGCCTGAGCAACAGAGTAAGACACTAATTTGAAAAAAAACTAAAAAACAAAATAGATAATATCTCCACAAGACCTAGCAGCATGTAGTATACCTTTACATAAGTATTTCATTTGAGTTACCATGTTCTGAAATTATTCCATTAAGTATGTCCTTCACATTTCTTGGGTTTGCTCATAAATTCTCATCCCACGGGACTCATGAGCATCCCAACAGGTCTATGCGCCTTTTGTTCTTTAAACTAATCCTCATATAACTTGAAATCAAGACTCACTCCTTTGGCAGATACTCCAAGCAAACTTAAGTTTTTCCGTCATTATTTATTGAGAAATTGCTAAATGAGTGATGCTCAATAATTCACTTATTTATTTATTCAACACATATTAGCCTAGGTGCTGTGGACAAAACACTGGGATGCAACAGAGCACAGAGGAGACAAAGTCCAAAGTTCCTGCTTTCTTGGTGAGCAATGACTTACATCCCAGTGAAAGGAGAGGAACGAGAAACCAGTAAGCAGTTACAAGTCAGATGATCTAAGTTCTAACATGAATAAGAAAGGAGATGGCCACATGGGCTTATGTGTATGTGTGCTGTGCTACTTAGGGTCAAGGACAACCTCTCTGATCAAGGAACATGCAAGCAGAGACCTGGAGGAAGTGGGGAGCCTTGTGAACTTTTGAGGGAAGAGTGCTCCAGGCAGTGTGCAAAGACCCTGAGGCAAGAGGAGTGGTTGAAGAATGCCTAGGAGTCCAGTGAGGCTGGAAGGGGCTAGCCAGGGGAGGCGAATTGGAGGTGAGATCAGAGGAGGGAGGGCAGATGTAGAGGGCCTTATACAGCAGAAGGAGGGACTCCATTTTCTTCTTTGTACAACGGGGGCCACTGAAGATCGCAGCAGGCCTCGTCTGGCTCTGGGTGGCATGATTTGCCTCTCAGTTGACTCCAGCTCTGTGATCCAGCAAGGAAGAGTCATTAGGAGATGACTCCAGTCATCCAATAACAGACTGAGGTGTCGGCTAGAGTAGCCATGCCTAGAAGAGACTCGGAGTCTAAACACTTGCTGAGTGAGTGAAGAATGTTACACAGAAAGCATGGAGAGTGCTAATGAGAAGTTTTCTTCCTCCTCAGGGAAGCGGAAGTGGTGGCAAAGATGTTGAAGAAGACATGAGTCTAATCTTTATGATACGAATTCACAAAAGACGGGAGACAGGGCTTTTCATGGGCAAAGGATGGCGAAAGCAAACTCCGCAGAGATGGCTCTTCACTACCAGAACCTTCAGGGTGCCTTCACTTACTTGGAAATGAGTTCCTCAGATAAGGAAAAAGAAGCACTTGGGCTCTTTAAAGAACTATGAATTAGTTAAGAGTGACACCGACACTTTTCAGAATATTGTGCAGGAAATTTTTTTCTATTAATGAGTGTTCAAGGGCTATTAAAACTGTCTTTGTCATTTGTAATCTGGTAACTATGAAAAGATGCCCTTTCATTATTCTTTCATTGAGCTTTCTCACTCCAAATTACTAATGAGGTAATTACCAACATAATAATTACTGCGTAATTACTAAGGGAGTGAGAAGGAAAATGTAGAGCGAAGTGGCAGGATTTGTGCTGTTCTGTTAGAGATTCGAAAATAATGATCTCTGAGAAAGTAAACTGAAAGTTTATCAGTTTATAAAAGGGAGAGCTGCATCACCTGGGTGTCGTAAAAGTAATTAGTTAGGAGGTAAAGGAGCAGCCTGTTAGTGTCCCCTGGGGGCCCAGCATCTTCTTGGAGGCTGCCTGCCTGGGAAATAAAGGAGCTTCTGGAAATCAACAGAGCTGCCACACCTCGCTTCCTGCGAAACCAGTGACTGAACATGTCTGAGTCTCACTTTATTAAAATGAAATGGGAAAGATAAACCTCAGGTTGGCTGTGAGAATAAAAACATCTACACCAAGTTACAATGAGCAGTGTAGGTGATTACTAAGTGTCATTCTCCTTAGGCCCCTTCAATCACCACCACCAGGTCACATGGCGCCAATCTGCCAAAATCCAATTAGGCAAGGCCAAAAGCCTTAGCAATTTTTCAATAATCTTTACCCATATATTTTCCCTTGAAACTGCCAGAATCATTTAAAATTAGTCCGCCAGTTCATATTTTTAAAAATTTGAGGTAGAAATAGAAGCCCATGAGGATAAACATGGCATTTGAAAGCACACAGCTGCCTTGGCGGCCAAGCTGTGATTTGAGCTTTCTTGCAGTGTGAGGACTTGGCTTCTGGGCCTCATTCTCTTCTGACTCAGATCAGAACATCTGTAACACTAGCCTCCCGTAGCAGCTGGCCTAAGACAGCCAGAGCTGCAGGAGGCAGGCCTTTGGGAAGATAGCTTGCTTGTTGCCCATGTGTTTAATACCTAGCTCAGCAGATGCCACCCAGGGCAGACAACCCAAACACCATTCTTGTTTACGGTGTGGACATGTACAAGACACTTAAGCAAGGGAAAGGCTACAGTAGTAATAAGTACCTAAAATCTCTTTACCTAAGTGTAGTGTTTTACTCTTTTTTTTTAAATGGAAACTTTATTTTATTTATGTATTTATTATCTATTTTGAGTTGGGGTGTCACTCTGTCACCCTGGCTGGAGTGTAGTGACATAATCACAGCTCACTGCAGCTTCAACCTCTTTCTCTTAGGTGATCCTTCTGCCCTAGCCGCCTGAGTAGCTGGAACTACAAGTATGCGCCACCATGCTAGGCTAATTTTTAAAATTTTTTTGTAGAGACAAGGTCTTGCTATGCTGCCCAGGCTGGACTTGAACTCCTAGGCTCAAGCAATCCTCCCACCTTGGCCTCCCAAGGTGCTGGGTTACAGGTGTGAGTCACTGCACTCATCCTGTTCTGGTTCCCAAGAAGTTGCACTTCAAACAAGCATTCCAGGAGATTCTGACTCAGGCCCATGGACTGTGTATAGAGAGCAACACTGAAGTATTTACTTGATCTGCCCAATAACCTTGGAATATAAACAGAATAACCATGGTTCAGAGGGTTTCAGCAATTTGCCCAAGGTGGGCAACTTGCCAGTGAATGGGGAGAGTTGGGCTCCTTCCTCGCTGAAAAGCCATTTCTCCATTAAGCCTGTGCCAGAACAAATATTCTTGAAATAATCTCTTCCTCTTAACACCCAAAATGTTTTTCTCTTCTGTTACTCACAGCTTTCCACTGTATACAATGCTAGCATTAAGCACCTGCCTTGCCTCTGGATTAAGTGTGTCTTTCTTTTTTTTTTATTATAGAGACGAGATCTCACCATGTAGTTCAGGTTGGTCTCGAACCCGCGGGCTCAGGTAATCCTCTCACTTCAGCCTTCCAAAGTGCTGGGAAGGTGTGTCTTTCTATTCTGATGTTTTGGCATCTGGGGCCTTACTAGTCCTCAGGAAACTATCCCCCTGCCCCAGGGCTAGCCAATTCCTAGAGATTGTCAACAACTTGCCTGGAAGGAGACTTTCATGGGCAATGTCCACTTCCCACTCAGGTCCTTTATCAGGCTCTCACACTGGGGCCGCCACCCCCTGCCCTAATCACCCAGGGCCAGGTACCAGACAGTTATGGACAGCCCCTGTGTCCCAGAGCCCACAGAAATGATTCAGACTAGCCAGTCCTGAACCTGCCTTGTCGCACCTGTTCCTGCCTGCAAAATCCACAATGAAGCCTCATGCCCACAATTCCCGCTCACTCCTTCTGTCTCCTGCCCCACCTTGGTGCTGCCCACACAAACAATTCCTTCCAAGGCAGTGGTCTCCTGCTCCACCATATATGAATAACAGTGAAACCAACATTTTAAAACAACCTTCCTAAACTAGAAGCAACCTGAGGACAAGCCCCTTCTCCCTTTTGTTCACTGTGGATATTCAAACAATACTTGTTGAATGAATTTAAGAAGTCAGTCAAGAAGGGTAAATGAAGTCTTCCATCAGTGATATTGTTCACTTTGGGGCTTAGAATTTTGAACCAACTTTCAAGCTGCTTCCAAACTGATTTTTTTTTTTTTTTTAGTTGGAGTTTCACTCTGTCACTCAGACTGGAGTGTAGTGGCACGCTCCCAGCCACTGCAGCCTGAACCTGCTGGGCTCTGGCGATCCTACCACCTCAGCCTTTCAAGTAGCTGGAATTACAGGCGCGCGCTACCACGCCTGGCTAATTTTTGATTTATTGTAGAGATGAGATTTTGCCAAGTTGTCCAGGTGAGTCTTGAACCCGCGGGCTCAGGCAATCCACTCACCTCAGCCTCCCAAAGTGCTGGGATTACAGGCTGAGCCACCGAGCCCGGTTCTGATTTTTTTTCAAACAACAAATGTAAAGTGAATGGTAGACCATAGGGAGTAGTTGGAGTTCCCACAGCCTCCTTTCAATCATTCAAGGAAAGTATTCACTGATGTTAAGTTGAAAAAGACAGTTCCTGCTTCCAATTTGCCATGAAAACAGACAGTATTGACTCATAAATAAACATTTAAGAGGGCAGAAACAGCTGGACACGGTGGCTCACACCTGTAGTCTCAGCACTTTGGGAGGCCAAGACGGGATAATCGTTTGAGCTCAGGGTTCAAGATCAGTTTGGACAACATAGTAAGACCTTGTCTCTACACCATCACCACCCACCCCCACCAAAAAAGAAAAAAAAGAAAAAATTAGCCAGACTGAGGTTGGAAGGAGCCCAGGAGGTCGAGAATGCGGTGAGCCAAGATTGTGCCGCTGCACTCCAGCCAGGGTGAGAAAGTGTGAGATCCTGTCTAAAAAAAAAGAAAGAAAGAAAGAAAAGAAAAATGAGGGCAGAAACACATCAGTGAAGTAAATTCAGCTATTTACAGTGTCTTAAATGGGCTAGCTTTGTAGTATTTCTGTATGATGGGATGTGAAATATATGATCAGGCAAAACAAAAAGATGGAGATGGAGGCTGTGTGGTGAGAGAGAAGCAAGCACTGGACCAGGAGTCTAAAAAAGACTTAGGTTCATTTCCTTACTCTGAAACCCACCTCATTGTGCTACTGGATAAACCACAAACCCCCCGTCAGCCACAGATGTCACATATGTAAAATGGGAGGGCAGAACAGATTACTTATAAAACTCCTTCTGGTCACCAAACTATGAGTGGATCAAAAGTATGGCTTTGAACTGAAGCTGTTTCTTAAGGAGGGAAAAAGGAAAGAAGAAAAGAGGTTGATGGAAGGAAGGAGAAAATGATATTCATCATGATGTTCTGAACTAACAGTGATGAAAAAACGAAAATAAGTGAAATGCCCAGTAATAGGGGAATGATTAAATAAAATGTATATTCCACGTGATGGAATAATACATAATCACTTAGACGATGTAAATAAAAAGTCTGTAATGCCTTGGGGGAAATTCAAAAGTACCAAGATGGCCTGACTGAGCCCTGATCTGCCTTGGGCTCTGCTGTGTTCTCCTTGAGCATCTCTCCTAGCCTGTCCTGCGACTCTCAAGGTGACCGTAGACAGCCCCAGAAGGTGTCCTGCTCAAGCTCATACAGAATTAGATGAACTGATCAGAAAAAGAATGGGTCTGGACAATGGGTCAATCTGAGAGACATTCTGCTTGTGTCTTGATCTTCCTGGGAGCCAAGGCCATTTCCTCCTCAAGCACGGCTGGTTGTTGAAACCTTAGCACTGCCATTGGGGTGCGCTTGCCCACCTCCCCATGTGTTAGTCACCCCTAGTGTTCTTGGAGTGACAGGGACAGAGAGGCCTCTGATTGCTGTATCACTCAATCAGGAGACGTGATCATTTACACATTTCTTATTCTATTATGTAACATTCCAGGGTCAATATAGCATTTTCAATCTAATGTTCTTTTCAAAAAAAGCTAAGCAAAACAGTTCCCCATTTCTTTCTCCTTGTAGCAAGTGCTTTCTTCTTTAGGCACAAGGCTTTAACAAAGTCGCTTAAATACACAAGAAATACCCAATTCAAGAACCAGTAAAAAGATTAAAACGGGTGCCACTGGCACACACGACAGCATTCTCTTAAGAATATCCATTTTGGACCAACTTGTCATTTCAGCCTCGACCATTCCTTTTGGGCGAGGCTGATACGGGGTGCAAGCACGGGGGCCATACCACTCCAAATCCCATCCTTTCTTCTCCAAACTAAATGCCTGTCTCCTTTTAGAATGAAGAACACAGAGTTGGAAATGCATGACTTCAACCTTATAAAAAATATGCATAGAAATAATGCTGAACGAACACCAAAATGGAAGTATCTGCTTGTGAATAGTGGGATTTGAGTTGATTAATATTTCAAAATGTAAAGTTTTCTTCTTTCCCTTCTCTATACTTAGTAAATGTCCTATTAAAATAAAGAGGAAACAAAGGAGGAAGGGGGAGCAGTATGGAGGGGAGAGAGAAGCTCCTGTTCAGACTGCCTAAAGCCATCCTCCGGGGCCCAGCTGTGCAGCCATGGAGCTGTCTGGAGGCTTCCTCTGGGTGCACGAGCGCTTACTTGGCTGTGCCCATGCCCCGCCCCAACTCTCACAGCTGACTGCCTCCCACTCCATTGAACACACACGAGTCTGTCACTTTCGGTTCCACTTGATTTCCACTGTCCCCTCTGGCTGGCGGCCACCGAGTCCTCTTGGCAACCTCCGCACTGGTTCCCATGGATACCCTCCACTCCCAGACAGGCAGCTCCTAGAGCAGATGGCTGCTAGCACTGGGGGCGGGACTCGGGGGTGGCAGGGGGATGGGGGAGAATCAGAGTTATCTGTTCAACCACCAATCCACACACCACATACACACACACACACACACACACACACACACACACACACACACACACACACCTTTCCCTAAATCATGCTTAGTTCTGATCTGGACAAGAAACTTGTAATGTTTCAAACACCATAAATACTATAAGAACAATTGCTAACATTTGTGGTGCACCTACTGTCTGCCAGACAATGACCTTTATGCTTTGCATACAAAGGGAAGGATATAATTTATAGGAGGATTTAAGAAGTTTAGCTTCTCTGATCCAATTCAAACATGATTGTCTGCGGCCAAGTCTTTTTTGAATTAGTGTGGACCATTGATATTTCTAGCAATAATCTCAGAAGCATATTGAAATTTTAGGTTCCTTGGCACAGTCTTAGAAATTTTGATTTAGAAGATCTGGAATGGGGCCCAGGAATCTGCACTGTAAACTTCCATTGCGTGTGATTCCAGTGAAGGTGGTCTGGACCACTTGAGAGAGCAGCCTGCTTTAGTTCAGGGATTCTCAGATGTTGAAATGCCATGAGGTCTTATTAAAGTACAGTCTGACCCAGTATGTCCAGGGCAGGGCCTGAGGTCCTGCATTTCTGATAAGCTCCTAGGTGAAGCTAATACTGTGGTCCATGGATCACACTTTGAGTATCAAGAACCAAAATGGTCAGCCTTGCAGAGGCGGGTTCATGCAGCGCTTGCCTGCCAAAGTTCAGTCAGGTAAGCCAAAAGACTCAGCAAGTGTTCAATAATTGGTTCAGGGAGAGTGCAGAACACAGACCCCACTTCCCACCAGGGCACTCCACAAGTGGTCCTGTCTCCAACAGTGCCCAGATTTGCAGTCACGTCTTTGCCATTCTCTGTAGGAAGTCTATGCCCAGGCAACCCATGCTACCTGCAGTAGGTGTCTCACGACCTCAGGCCTTTGCACATGCCATTCAGGTGTCTGGGATGTGCTTTCTTCTCTACTCTGCTGCCATTACCAGGCACTCTGACGTCTGCTCCTCAGCATTACTACTTGCCCTACCTCCAGCCTGGGCCCTCTCTGGACTTCACCACACAGTTCCCACACCAGTCTCTCCAGAATGCACATCCAGCCTCTCACTCTCTTAATGTCCATCAGTGGCTTTCTAGAACTTTCAGGATAAGGAAATCCACAAGATCCTTCATAATCTAGCCCTGCCTACTTCTCTGGCTCCTCTCCTACCTTCCAGCCATGTTCTCAGAGGCCCCGGATGTACCCTCTCTCATTCTGTTCACTCCCTCTGCCTTAGATGCCTCCCTCTGCTTCACCTAGCCGACTTCAACTCCAGAGCCCTGCTCCACCACCAATCTTTCAGAAAGCTGAAACTCATGGAGATGTCTATTTCAGATGTCAGTGGTGAACTGGAGCCAGTTCACAATGGCTTGAGAGAACCACTGCTAAATTTTCTGAAATTTTGTGAGCCAGTTATTAAGGACAACCACTATAAAATATTTAATTATATAAATATATAAGTAAATAAACTATGTTAAAATTAAGATAATAAATGCTCAAAACTCATCACTTTCTAACTCCTTTACCACATTTTACAATGAGTCATGCTCTTGAGTTGATTCAGGTCTAGTATCCTTCAGATGGCAATGCTATGCACCTGTGCTCCTGCACAGCTCTTCTCAATCAGTATTTTTTCCAGTATTCAAAACTATTATCTGCTTGAACAAAGAAACCCACAATCTTGACTAATGAGTAACATTCTGGCATGTGTCTTCATACATCAGATTGAGATAGGTAATGGAAGGAGTATTGACACCATGGAAGCCAGCAGATGCTACAAATCAGCACTAGGTCTATCATTTTGTTGATTGCCTATATTTAAGAAATCGATGGAGTAAGTATTAATAATGCAGATTAAGCTTAAATGTAGGTTGTATCTGTAGCTGATACATGCAAAATAACACTCAAAAAATTGAAGAACTTTGTTTTTTGTATTCAAAACTAATATTTGATTGAACAAGGAAACCCACAGTCTTGATTAATGAGTAACATTCTGGCATGTGTCTTCATATATCTTCATTGCTTCCCTTTTACCTCCTCCTAAATATTAACAAAAATATTAGTCAACATTCATGTCAGGCTCTCTGGTCTTGGCCACAGGAGTAAGACGATGAAAAGAACGTTCCCTTTGTCATTGTTTGGAAAACATCACAGTAAGACACACACACTGTGCCGCTGCTGTGGATCTAAGGGATTCCCCTTTCAGAATTTGACCTGCGGCAAATTTTGCTACCCTACCAAGCACAAGAGGTTGTGTACCTGGAATGCCAAGGCTAATGGCTGAAACGCCACTGGAACTGAATGAGGCACCTTAAAATTGCATATCACAGATTCACTGAAACCCAAGAGGGCAGCTGTTGCAGCATCGAGTTTATCTCAAGAATTTCAGTGATTAGTCAACACAATAAATGTTCTGGATTAAAAAGAAAATTCTTGTCAGAACTACACTTGTTTGTCAATAATATAACTTCCTTGTTAAGTCAAATAGTAATCAAACCTATATTTATAGTCTATTTTGTGATACTGTTGTTGGCACTAGAAATATAAAAACTGATGGTAGGCTTTGCAAGTCATACTGAAGCTACAGGTGTTTGGAATTTACCATAAAGAATGTCGTGTATCTTATTGTTATTTGTAAAGTATGTGTTCACATCCATTATATTTCTTTTTTTTTTTTTGAGTTGGAATCTCACTCTGTCACCTGGACTGGAGTGCAATGGCCCTCTCATGTTCACCGCAGCCTCGACCTGCCGGTGCTCAGGTAATCTTTCTGCCTCAGCCTTCCAAGTAGCTGGAACTATAGGTACTCACCACCACATCTGGCAATTTTTTTGATTTATTGTAGAGATGAGGTCTCATCAAGTTGTTCAGGCTGGTCTCAGACCTGTGAGCTAAGACAATCCTCTCCCCTTGGCTTCCCAAAGGGCTGGGATTATAGGCCACTGTGCCTGGTCCATCCATTACATTTCTAAAAGTTATTATTATACACACATTTTTTTTTCTTGGAGAGTTGGTTGTTAAACATTTGCCAGCACACTACTGTATATGTCCCTCCTTTGTGTTTTACAGTAGTCCAGTCTTCTCTGGTTTTGCGCATTTATGAATCTGTAATATAAATCCCTGGTTTACATATTTGTTTCTTCGTCCACAGTGAAGACTCCTCTCCTGGACAGAAGAGACCCTGGATTTTCCAACTTCATCACCTCAGTAATTAGTAAGATATTCAGTACAGAGGAGGACCTTAGTAAGTGTCCTCTTAGTAAGTGTCAAAGGCAAACTTCACTTGGTCTGTGAAGTCTTTTCTGACTCCCACAGTTGATAGAACCAGCCACTTCTGCTGAGTGCAGTGGCCTGTAATCCCAGCACTTTGGGAGGCCAAGGCAGGAGGATTGATTGAGCCTAGGAGTTTGAGCCTAACTTTGAGGCAACATAGGAAAACCTTGTCTCTACAAAAGAAAAAAAAAATAATAAAAAATTTGCTAGACATGGTGGCACATGCCTATACTCAGGAGGCGAGGCGGGAAGATCACCTGAGCCTAAGAGGTTGAGGCTGAGGTGAACCATGATCGTGCCACTGCACTCCAGCCTGGGTGACAGAGTAAGACTGACTCAAAAATAAAAGTTAAAAAAAGAACTAGACACTTCTGCATATCTGCAGATTCCCACATATCTCCCAAGTCCTCCTGGCAGTCCCAGAAATGGAGCCCAGAGAAGCTCTTGACTGTATGTTGAACGAAGAAATTATAACAAATGCTAACATTTCCTGAGCACATGTTATGCTCCAGGCATTTCCCTATGTGTTTTACATGCATTCACTCATTTAATCCCCGCCCTCGTGAGGTAGGTACTGTTATGATTCTTCTCATTTTACAGATGAATGTGGGACCCAGAGAAACTAAAGAGCTTGCCCAAAGTCAGGAAGGAGCACCAGGCTTGGAACCCAGGAAACCAGCTCTGGGTCTTAAACAAATGCAGGATTTGGAAGGCAGCCCTCTCAGGCAGCTTCCGATTCCATACATGCCAGTTTGCATTTTCAATACCTCAGAGAACAATCACTCTCAGAGGTACGTGATTATAAACTTATTTTTCGTTCTTTGTGGTCCTTCTCAAGGTCTGAGATAGGGCAGAATTTCGCCTTTCTCCGTCCTGAGCCTTTCTCTCAGTCTGTTCGGGAAGTGCTGACATTTGATTCCAGGACCTCTGTCCTCCAGTTTCCGACGGACGGCCTTGGCAAATACTCCTCCCAGGCCTGACTTTGTGCTAGTGTACAGATCACTACCATGAAGAGGCAGTACAGTCCAGGGAGGGAAAGACACTAGCTTCAGGGATCTCATCAGAGGTGTGAACTATGCTTTCAGTAACTAGCTGGGTGATGCTGGGCAAGGTATTGGACTTCTCTGAACCTCGCAAAACAATAGTTACCTGACAGAATTGTGAAGACTGGATGTAACATACACAAGGCTGTTATTATTATTTCTACCACCACAGCAGCCGCTACTGCTAATTGTTCATATTTATGATATTTACCTTATTAGGTGTTAGGTACTAACTCAAGCAGTTTATACAGTAACTCATTTAATCCTAAAAATAATTTTTCAAAGTAGATATCATTATGATCTCCATTTATGAATTAAAAAAACAAGGCTAAGCCGGGTTCGGTAGCTCAGTTTGTAATCCCACGCTTTGGGAGGCTGAAGTGAGTGGATTGCCTGAGCCCACGGGTTCGAGACCTGCTTGAGCAACTTGGCAAGACCTCATCTCTACAATAAATCAAAAAATTAGCCGGGCGTGGTAGCGTGCGCCTGTAGTTCCAGCTACTCGGAAGGCTGAGGCGGAAGGATCGCCTGAGCAAGCAGGTCGAGGCTGCAGTGGCCAGGAGCGTGCCACTGCACTCCAGTCTGAGTGACAGAGTGTGACTCCAACTCAAAAAAAACAAGGTTAAAAAAGTTAGCAACCATCGGGCTCGGTGGCTCAGCCTGTAATCCCGCGCCTTTGGGAGGCTGAGGTGAGTGGATTGTCTGAGCCCGCGGGTTTGAGACGCGCCTGGGCAGGCGAGACCTCATCTCTACAATAAATCAAAAAATTAGCCGGGCATGGTAGCGCGCGCCTGTAGTTTCAGCTACTTGGAAGGCTGAGGCGGAAGGATCGCCGGAGACCAGCAGGTGGAGGCTGCGGTGGCCGGGAGCGGCCACTGCACTCCAGTCTGGGTGACAGAGTGAGACTCTAACTCAAAAAAAAAAGTTAGCAACCTGCACAGTTAGAAGTCAATCCAAATGTGCCTGATACCAAAGCTTATTGCCATATTACATCTCTTTGTCTGTTACAATAGTCTATGACAAAAGGCTTGCAATGTTGTACTGGTATTCCTAGACAATGATATAACAGAAAAATTGAAGAAATAAGAGAAAGAAAGATTGTAAAGGCAGAGACTATATTGTCACTATTTGAAGTTAATGAAATCATTTATATAGAAAATCCAAGAAAGAGGTTTCCCCTCTCCCCAAAATGCATAGAAATGTTGCACATAATATAGTAAAATATAATACAGATCTGTTTTACATTCAGAGATGAACTCCAAAGAAAGGAAATCTTCAGGTGACAGAAACAGAACCGAGAAGTGACACCACTGCAGCCGAGAGGGCACACTGGACATAGTATCAGCTCTAATGGCTCTGCCTCCAGCAGGCTAGAAGAATAGGAACTGAACTCCTGCATGAAGCAGGGCCATGAAGCTGCCTCACTGTGTAAGGGAGTCACTGGTCCAGCAAGGTGTATGGATGCCTCTTTCTGTTTAGGAGTCTGGGTGGGGCTGTGACAGGGAACCTGACAGGACCCATCATAACCTAGGTGAGAGTCGTGCATGGGTGTGGAATTTCAGTTTGCAGTACCCACAGGGTACAGAATTTTCAAGCTGAGGAATTAAGGTAAATAATGAACCCTAGAGCAGTGACACCCTGAAATACCTCTTGGGAGCTAAAGCACAATTGCTCCATTTTTTATAATACACAATAAAAACTTTAAACCATATGAGGAAATGATCTACTATGAGGGTTTGCATGCAAAAAACTTGAAATAACATCACTACCTAAAAGAGACTATGAAATAAATGTGTTTAAAGACCTAAACGAAGAAAAAGAAATCACAATTAAACACGAGAGGACACGATGAACAAAGAGTATGTATATATTTGAGAAATCAAACAGAACTTGTAGAAATGGAACATTAAAGACTCGGTGAAATTAAAGACTCAGTGAACGAGGAATTTTTCAGATTTGAGAAAATAAGTCATGGATTGAGAGAGTTACCCAGAATGAAGCATAAAGAAATAAGATACATGAAAAATCAGGAGTAGTTAAAAGACAAGAAAGATATATTGAGAAGAAATAGGATATAAATTTGAAGGGAAAGAATAAAGGAAATGAGAAGAGGCAATATTCAGAGATACCAGATGAGAAATTAACGGAATTGAAAAAGCAACATAGCTTCGAATTTAGGAAAACAATGAGTCTCAAGAATTATACATAAAAATAAATCCATACCTAGATGCATGGCAGGGAATGGCAGAAGAGCAAAGACAGAAATCTTAAAACAAGGAGGAAAGATTATATAGGAAGAATGACTATAAGAGTGATAGTAGACGTCTCCTAGGCAAAGACAGAGACCAGCATACAATGGAGTGGTTATCTTCAAAGTGCTAAGAAAAAACTATTGTCTCCTTAGAATTCCTCACTCAGCTAAACTATTTCTTTTCTTTTTTTTTTTGAGTTGGTGTCTCACTCTGTCACCCAGACTGGAGTGCAGTGGCTGCTCCCGGCCACTGCAGCCTTGACCTGCTGGACTTCAGCGATCCTTCCACCTCAGCCTTCCAAGTAGCTGGAACTGAACTATTTCTAAAGCAAGAGGATGAGATAAAGATACTTCAGACAAAGGACATACTTTTAGCAGGCAAGAGTGGGATTCAAGAAGCAATAGTGAATAAGCCTGAAAACACAGCGAAACTTTGACTTTACAAAAAGATAAAAAAATTAGCCGGGCATGGTGGCATATTCCTGTAGTTCCAGTTACCCGGGAGGCTGAGGTGGAAGGATTGCCTGAGACCAGGAGGTCAAGGCTGCCATCAGCTATGATCATGCCACTGCACTCCAGTCTGGGCGACAGAGTGAGACCTTGAACAACAACAACAAAAAAAACAGTGAGCAAAATATTAGTAAATATGGGATAAGTCCAAACAAGCATTGGGTATAACAAGTTTATTACAAACTATATAAATTGAGGACTTATAAAGCAAAGATGAATCAAAATGTAAGTCAACAAAAACATGGAAGTTGGAAGAAGTAGAACTTCATTAACTTGAAACTTTAAGTCAGATGTACAGATTAAAAAATAATAGCTGGCTGGGCGAGGTGGCTCATGCCTGTATTCCCAGCACTCTGGTAGGCCAAGGCAAGAGGACTGCCTGAGCCCAGGGTTCAAGACCAGCCTGGGCAACTTGGTGAGATCTCATCTCTACAATAAATCAAGAAAAATTAGTCAGGCATGGTGGCACACACCTGTAGTTCCAACTACTTGGAAGGCTGAGGTGGAAGGATTGCCTGAGCCCAGCAGGTCAAGGCTGTGGTGGCCATGAGCATGCCAGTCTGGGAGACAGTGAGACTCTGAATCAAAAAAAAAAAAAAAAAAAACCCAACCAACCAACCAAACAAAAAAACATTAAAAAACAAACCACCTGACAAAAAAACAAAAATAGAATATATAACTTCTACATGGAAGGGAATATATAAAAATGTAATCAACTAAAGAGAAGGCAGAAATGGATCACAGAAGGAGCAAAAGAAAATCATGATAAATAGAAACATTCAAGCAAATACAAGGAGAAAGTATAAATTAATAAGAGAATGCAACACATTTACAGGTAAAAGATACAGCAATCTACTCTCCTCCTATATACCACCACCAATCAATTAGAAAAGATAACAGAAAAAAAATCTCAAGCTGGGCTGAGTGGCTCAGCCTGTAATCCCGCGCCTTTGGGAGGCTGAGGTGAGTGGATTGCCTGAGCTCATGGGTTCAAGACCTGCCTGGGCAACTTGGCGAGACCTCATCTCCACAATAAATCAAAAATTAGCCGGGTGTGGTAGCGCGTGGCTGTAATTTCAGCTACTTGGAAGGCTGAGGCGGAAGGATTGCTGGAGCCCAGCAAGTCGAGGCTACGGTGGCTGGGAGCAGCCACTGCACTCCAGTCTGGGTGACAGAGTGAGACTCCAACTCAAAAAAAAAAAAAAAGAAAAAAATCTCATTCACAACAGCAACAAAATCTAGAAAACATCTAAAAAAACCCCAAAAAACAAAAAGAGACCTTTTGAGGGATACAGAAGAAGACTTGAGTAAATGGAATAACATACCTTGTTTATACATAGAATGGCTTAATATTGCAGAGATATTAATCCTCAAATAAGTCTATACATTTAACCTAAGTCCAATCAAAATCTCAGTAGTATTTTTTGTAGTACTGTTGCAGGAAAACAGAAAGACCATCACACTGAGGCTGTAGGAACTCAGTGTGCTAATGCTCCAAGGCTAAGCAACCCAGAGAAAGAGGAGAGGGGTTTTATCTGTTAGTTTAATTAAGGGAGGGGGTCAGGTTGTACGGCTATACGTTTTTCTTTGTAATTTACAAGGTAGTATTTAGCAAAACCAGATTTTCAAAGAACAATTGTCTCCAGGATTTACGTGGCAAGCAGGGATTATAAAACATTAACTTCACAAAGAGAGGATGTGGGGGTAAGATTGTGAATGGATTATTATCTTGCATCTCAAGGAAAGTGACCTTTGGTTATTTGGTTTTCTTAAGCCCCATGTCTAGCAAGTTTTGGAATTTGCAGTTTGATCTTTAAAAGGAGTAATTGTAACTGTTTTTAGGCCCTCTCTGCCATAGTACTTGAAAACTGGGTCCAAAATATATATGAAAGGATAGATGTCTGAGAAAGACTAAGGCAAGTCTGAAAAAGAACAATAAAGAGGGACACCCGCCCTTTACAAATCAAAATACATTATAATGCTATAATAAATAGTGTGGCATTTGTTTAGAAGCAGACAAACAGATCAATGCAACAAAATAGAGACCCAGACACAGATCCACACAAATGAGAGAGGGGACTTGCTCTGTGATAAAGGGAACTTTTTTAAGCCAAGGGAAAAAGAATGACCTGTCGAACCAATAATGGATTTGAAATACTTGACTTTCTACATATGAGAACATGAACTTGTGCCTTATTCACTCACCTTACACAAAAAATAAATTCCAGATGTATTACAAAACCGTCAGAAGAAAATAGTACTTTTATCACTTAGGAATAGTGAAATATTTCTTAAATTAGCAATTTAAAAAGACCAAGGCAGGAGGATTGCTTGAGCCCAGGAGCTCAAGATGAACCCGGGCAACATAGTAAGACCTCGTTTCTACAAAAATATTAGCTGGGCATGGTGGCGTGCTCCTGTAGTTCCAGCTACATGGGAGACTGAGGTAGATTATACAGCCATTAAAAATAATGACCTGGGCTGGGCAGGGTGGTTCAGCCTGTAATCCCAGCACTTTGGGAGGCTGAGATGAGAGGATTGCCTGAGCCCGGGGGTTTGACACCAGCCTGGGCAACTTGGTGAGACCTCGTCTCTATAATAAATCACAAAAACTAGTCGGACATGATGGCGTGAGTCTGTAGTCCCAGTTACTTGGAAGGCTGAGGCGGAAGGATTGCATAAGCCCAGCAAGTTGAGGCTGCGGTGGCCTTGAGTATGCCACTGCACTCCAGCCTGGGTGACAAGAGTGAGACTCCAACTCAAAAAAAAAAGTACATGTGTGTGCATTTATGTATATGTGTATTTTCTCAAGATATATAATGTTGAGTGAAAAAAATAAAGCCACAGAATGATATACAGTGCAAGATGCCATGTAAGAAAACACACATGGTGCAATGCCATAATAGTTTATGGAAAAGGAGGTATATATATCAAAGAGGTAGCAGTGATGACCTTCCAGGGGGTGAGAGGAGAAACAGAATGGGATGGTCTGATGGGCAAAAAAAAAAAAAAAAAGAACTTTATCTAAAAAAATTTTTTTAAACAAAAAAAGATTGGAAGCAAATATGATAAAATGTTAATTTTTAAAACTCTGGAGAGTGAGAATATGTGTGTTTTACTGTTCTTTGCAATGTATTTTTATTTAATTTTTAAAAAAATTTTATTTTATTTTATTATAGGGTTGTTGGGTACAAGTGAGGATTAACAAGTAGACTGCATGCAGGTGAAGTTTGGGTTTCTAACGGGTCCTCACTCCCCCTGGTAGTGGACCAGGTACCCTTTGTATTCTCACGTACCCCTGCCCTCCTCCCTCCTTCCCTCCCCTAGCAGTGCCCAGCAACTGCCGATCCCTCCTCTGTGCTAATGTAACTAGTATTTCAGGGCCCACTTCTGAGTGAGAACATGAAGTATTCAGTTATTCGTTTCAGTGATAGTCCTTCGTTGTTATGTGTTTTTTAAAGTTGTAAAAAAATAAAAGAAGAAGAAAACAGAAAATGCTTTGAAGATTTATTGGACCAGGTGTCATGTGATGTTTAGAAGGGAATGAGAGCAGTAATGAATGGATGAAATTGAATGCTTGGCCGTGAGCTATCTCCCTCTTCGATGTCATCGGATTTTCAGGTCACAGTCAGACTCGCTCCTCCACACTGTTCTCTACTCCAACATGAGACTCTGCTTTGGCATCAGGCATTCAGGTCTTTAAGGGGATCACTGAGTGTGGTACCTTAGCACTGGGAAGAGCTTGACATCTTGTCTAGGGGATTGGGCCAACCTCTAATTACAGACAAGGAAAATGAAGCAGGAAGGAAAGGCTTGTCCATGGCTGCACCGGAGGCAGAGCCAGCCTCAAGGTTCTTCTTTAACCTTCAGCTTCTGCTCAAAGGCCACATCCTTTGATGACAGCTCTAACTCCTGGTCTAGGTTCGCTTGTCCGCTCCCCTTAAATGCTCTGTTAGCACCTTGTACTTTCCTTGCCAAGAATGCATCACAGCTGTATTTAATCATTCGTGATTGGTATGCATGCTTCACACCTAATCTATCTTTATACAGCTCATTCCATGATGGACTTTGTCTCACTCATGGCTGGAATCCAAGAACTTAGTTCAGAGCCTGTTCCCTGAGTGACTGCTTTCTTGGTATCTAGACTTGTGTGAATTCTGACTCCATCTTCATTTCTGAGTATAAATATGTAGAAATTACAACTGCAAGTACCTAACAGTTTGCAAAACATGTCCATATCCTGTAACCCATGACAGGTATAATACTGTCCCGTTTTCTGGAGGTGGAAATTGGACCCTACAGACTTGAAATAACTTTACAAAGATCACACAAATAGTGAGTGGAAAGGCTGGAGTTTGAGCTGATGTTTTCTGATCCTGAGACCTTTGGTCCACTGCACCATGGCTACCAGATCAATGGCTGTGATGACTGATTTCCCTTGTGCGCCTCACTTTTTCTTCAGAACACTTCCTCCCTCCATCCTAAAGACCTTTCTTATGTATAAGCGTTCATGCTTCTGATGCTTTGTCCTCTCCTCCTCCTCCGCCAGCACCACAATCTTCTTCTTCCTCTTCCCCTCCCCTTTCTGCCTTCCCTTCCTCTTCTCCTCCTTCTCCTTCATCATCATTACATTCCTCCCTACTATTGAAGTAGGAGCTGACACAGAGTAAATCAGTTTATCCTATCCCTGGATCTCGCAGAGTCTAGCTCAGTGTCTTGCTCATAGGAACAGCTCAAGAAATAGAAATTGAAAGAATGAATGATTAAAGTAATACACTCTACTAAGGGCTTGCAAAAAAATCACCTTCTCACAAATACAGTTTGGGTTAGGACTACCATGATGTGCTAAAAGTCTCCCCAGAGAATGGTAATGTTAGACTTTTAGCAATTAGAATCACCAAGCCTCTCTCGAACTCACAGAGCTCTCTCTTGTGCTATTTTTGGGTGCTGGATCCCTGACATGTCAATGATCTCCTTGTATATCTTTTAATAACACTTATTCCTTGTCTATTTTTACAAATTCTTGTTCTAACTCCTAGGGGAACTCCACACAAAATGGTCAGAGCAGCCAGAGACTAACAGTATTTCACAATGGTGACTCCTGTACCTTGTATTCTTGGTTGCCATGAGAGACTGCCTTATCCATTATATATAAAGACAAAGAGACTCTTGCATGTACATCAGCTTCCTGTTGCTTTGCAGTTGTAAGGAAACAAGAGGACTATGTCACTTTTGAGGAATAAGTGACAGACTTGATCAGACACAAACCAAGTATCTTTATGTGCTCTGTTCAGGCGCTTATTTGCTACTTAAATAAAGAGTCTGAAACTTGGTAGTACAGTGTTCTGTCGGCGATAACATCATCAGAGACTGGCCAATGGTAGCCCATGAGCCAAATCCAGCCCTCTACCTGTTTTGTTCAGTTATGAGCTAAGAATGGTTTTTGTAGATGAATGTTTGCAATAAATTTGATGAAGGGGAACACTAATATTGGACCTCAATTCAGCAAGTGTTTCTACACTAAAAAGGTTCTTCTCATTAGCAGACCTGTATTACAAAAAAATCATATTCAATTATTGCTATAATGTGATTTTCAGTAATAACATTTGGGGGAAATTTGTTCTCTGTCTTCTTATATAGTATGTACCTACTTAATTACTTCAAGTTTGCATCTTGGCCTGCAAAGCCTAAAATATTTACTATCTGTCCCTTTACAGGAAGTTTGCCCACCTGGTGTAGACTAAAGCTACCCTTCCAGAGTCATCTCTTGCCAGGAAACTGCTTATACTTGGAACACTTGTGTCTGAGTATCTGTGACTCTCATCTGCATGTCTAGCTCTCATGCCCCGGCTGTCCCGTTTGTTCCCAGGACTTGCCACCTCCCCGTCTGCCTGATTGTTTTGCCTACTGAAATCAGATGGATCCTTCTAGGTCCAGCTCAGAAGTTACCCTCTTTTCTGAAGAAAGTCTTCTCTTACCTTTCAAGTCAGAATTGATAACATTCCTGTGCTCAAAAAGCATGTGACATTCTATAAAACATAATTCAGTTTGCTATAGTTAGGAATTCACATACATGGCCTCCTCCCTCCTAGACTGCAAGTATCCCTATGGCAGGAAGTTACGTACACACAGTAGGAGATAGACAAATGTCTGTTTAATGGTTGAATAATGGACTGACGCATTGGCAGGAAATGAAGAAATAATAAATAATGGAAAGTTAACCTGACTCCTGCTGGAAGGGTGATCTAAACTCTAAATGGATTGTCTGGCTTTTATTTCTTTTTTTTACATTAGGAAATATTTATTTAGAAAGTAAATGTGTGTGTGTGTGTGTGTGTGTGTGTGTGTGTGTGTGTGTGTGTGTGTGTGTATGTGTGTGTAAGAGAGAGAGAGAGAGAGAGAGAGAGGAGATTCACATCTCCAAGGAAGGAGAGGGGGCCAAGCTTAGGAAAACATGGCCTGGCCATATGACTTTTATTTCTACCAGTTACCTATTTGCTCAGCCCCCGGAGGGTACTCTGAACAGCAAGGCCGTGGTAAGTTAAAAGAATGGAGAATTGTCTATTGACACACCTGCTACAATAAGTATTATTTAGAAAAATACGATGACTCCATCCTCAGAAACCTTGACAATATCGTGTTTTTGAGTCATCAGGTTGTGGAGCACAGCATATGGGCGGAAACACTCCTACTGCCGGTCCTGCTCCTTATCCTTCACTTACTTTTCTCTCCCACTCATATTACATCCACAAGTCCTCATTTCCCTCTCGGCCCTCTAAACAGAATCTTAGCATCTGAATTGCATATGTAATCCAGTGATTCGCTAAATCCATGAGGGAAATTTTGGTCCTCAGGCAGCTCAGAGAGAATAGCAATAGACATATTCACTCACTGAGAGTCGTTCTACAAATATTCATTGAGCTCTCTTCTGTGCCAGGACCAGAGAAAGGAATAAACGGACAAGGCCCAGGCACTGCCCACAAGGAAAGCAGGCTAAAGAGACTTCTCATACATCCCTGAAAAAATCATGGGAAATACACCAAATCCTTGGGAGGAGTCCTTGGGATCCCTGGGCTTTTGAGGAGATACCAGGCATAGCTCATAGATGCCGGATACTCAGCTGAGAAGTCATTATAGTCCAAGGAGGAAAATTCTATCCCAAGTTTGTACACAATGAACCCATTCTCTGACCTGTGGCACTTAGTTGCCACCAAAAATCCAGACTTTGGTAAAAATTAGATATCATCCCTTTACCAAGCACAGAAACATCCCCGAATTCATTTTCAGAACAAATTTAAACTTGTTAAAAATCACTCTTTTCTAATTGCTTTCATTAAGATCCTAGTTTTAGGATTCTTATTTTATGCAAGCAATGTTTTGTGTATACAACGTGGCAAAAGCTGGGTGTCTTCATGTAATTTCTATTTACACAGATAGATTCCCACATGGTGACTCAGAGATGCTTGTTGGAATGAGGAATACCAATAGAAACTCACTGATCTGAGGATTTAATGGTTCTTTCCCCAGAAATTCAGGATGTGTGCATACAGAAGGGCAAAGGACCTCTTTATTTTAGCCAAGTAGTCCTCAACCCACCAGGGACAGTGAAGATTAGGGTAGCTTTCATTCCTTGAGTGCTTACTATCGGCTAGGCACCACACTAAGCACTTCTCATACATCATTAATCCATTTTGCTCAGTTAATACTATTAAGCATCTATTAAGTACCATGTACTAAGCTGGGGCTAGGGGTAGAATGCTCAATAAGACAGGTAAGGCAGTAACAGACTTCATGGAATATTAAGTCTTTCAACAACCTTTCAGGGTAGGTATTCATGGTTCTACTTTACCCGTATGGAAACGAAATCAGAGAAGAGAGGTTAAGTCACTTGCCCCAAATCATATAGCTAATAAGTGGTGAGCAGGACTTGGAACCCAAGACCCAAATAAAGTCAGACATCTGAGGGCGACAGGAATAAGCAAGCATTGTACCTTCCAATGACTTCCCACATTCTTACTTTCATGACATCTAGAAAGAAGTATACAAGGCGGGCTCAGTGGCTCAGGCTGTAATCCCGCGCTTTGGGAGGCTGAGGTGAGTGGATTGCCTGAGCCCGCGGGTTTGAGACCGAGCTGGGCAACTTGGCGAGACCTCATCTCTACAATAAATCAAAAAACTAGCTGGGCATGGTAGCGCGTGCCTGTAGTTCCAGCTACTTGGAAGGCTGAGGCGGAAGGCTCGCCGGAGCCCAGCAGGTTGAGGCTGCGGTGGCCGGGAGCAGCCACTGCACTCCAGTCTGGGCGACAGAGTGAGATTCCAACTCAAAAAAAAAGGAAAAAAAAAAAAAAGAAGTATACAGTTCTCCCAGAATTGTATCCCACAACTTTTTTCTGTTTTAAAAAAATTTTTATTTTAAAGATGTGGGGTACAATTCAAGGTTAGGTATACAAATACTCATTATGCAGGTACTCTTGTTGATGAGGTGTGCCCCTCCCTCCCCTGGCAGTTTCCCACTACTGCCAATTCCTTTCTTATAGTATTATAACTGTTCAAGGTCCGCTTATGAGTGAGAACATTTGGTACTCTGTTCTTTGTTTCTGTGATAGATCACTGAGTATGATAGACTCTAAATCCATCCAAGTTGCTGCAAAGTCCATATGCTTGTCCTTCTTTATGGCTGCATAATATTCCATTGTGTATACGTACTACATTTTTTTTAATCCAGAAAGAAGTATACAGTTCTCCCTGAATTGTACCCCACATCTTTAAAATAAAAAAGAAAAGAAAGAAGTATATAGTTCCTAATCGTTTTCTTTCTCTGTGGAACTAACTCCTATGGTTTTGACACACTGCACAGGTACACCTCCTCCAGGAGGTACTCAGTGACTCCTTCCCAGACTCCCCTTTTCCTCCATATCCCCTCAATGCCTTGTGCATATTTCTATGACTGCACTTACTACCATTACTACATTTTTTTTTTTAGTTGGAATCTCACTCTATTGCCTAGGCTGGAGGGCAGTGGCATGCTCACGGCCACTGCAGCCTCGATCTGCTGGGCTCAGGCGATCCTTCCACCTCAGCCTTCCAAGTAGCTGGAACCACAGGCATATACCATCATGCCTAGCTAATTTGTTGATTTATTGTAGAGATGAGGGCTCACCAAGTTGCCCAGGCTGGTCTCAAACCCGTGAGCTCAGGCAATCCCCACCTCAGCCTCCCAAAGTGCTGGGATTATAGGAGTGAGCCACCGCGCCTGACCACTATAATTTTTTGAACTCCTTCAGGACAGTTGCTATGTGTCATTTATCTCTCTATCCTGGGTCCTAGCATAGTGTCTCATATGAGATGCAACAGATGTTTCTTGAGTGGATAAATGAAAGACTTTACTGGTAACCTACTCTGCTCCATTATTTCAATAATAAAGAAAAAGTAGCCGACACTTTTAGTGGTGAGCATGCACTGTGTATAAGCATTATCTCCCTCCATCTTCATCATGACTCTGTGAAGTCACACTGTGTAATTATCCCCATTTTACTGATGAGAAAAATCAAGGCTTCCAAATTATCCAGATTTTAAGTTAAAGAGGCATGATTCAAACCCAGCTTTAATGGTCACTTAGTTCTTCACAGGAGACCTTCCAGGACTCCTACAAACATCCCTTCCACCAGCTTTCCAACAGAGAACTCTGGCTCCTGATTTTGACCCTCACCAGGACCTGCCTTGTACTTTAGATACAGTGCATCTATTTATCTCCCTCATAAGATGTCAATCTCCTGCAAGCAGGGGTCACGTGTTCCTCACCCTGAATTCTCAGAGCCCATAGGTCCAGCCTTTGCGTGCTCTTAAGATACTGCATTGAACTGGGAATAAACACAATATTAAGCCCACTGCATTATTATTACAGAATTAGGATCAAATAAATCCAACCTAATTCCCTGCTTTTACAGTATAAGCCTCTTTCTCAATGGACTAAAATCCCTGAAGGATAGGAAGGATTTAGAAAGAAGATGGGAGGAGGGCAGGGGGGAAATTGTGAGCAAAATCCAGCAGTCTTTAAGCGCAGGGCTTGTGAGAGCTCTTTGCAGTCTGGGATAAGGTCAGAGTACCTGCTGAGACCCCTGTGATTTTAATTTACAGCCAGGACTGAGAACTCCCAGGAAAAAGCATCAAGTGTGTGTAGGAGCGGTGGGCAAAAAAGTTGAAAGCATTAGGGAGGTCAGATCCTGGAAGTCCTTGACTGCAGGCCAAGGTGACTGGGCCGTGCCCTGGAGGGAAAGGAAATCTGTGGAGAGTTTAGGACAAGGAGTGCTGAGATCACCCATCCCTCCCCACTGCTGAAACAAAGTTGGTGGAGGAGGATGGCATGGACTTGGGAGACTGGGGGCCGGGAAGACAGCACACACGTTGAGGTTGGCAGCAGTTCTCCCGAGAAGACATATGGACTGGGAGAACGGGAAGGGTTGTGGCAGGGGTCTGCTTGAGTTACACAAGCAAGACACAGCCATGTGCTGGAATGGGGAGAGCCAGACTTCTGAACCAGCCCAGTCTTTGACTGGTTATGTGATCTCAGTCCCCAGGCCTCCCTGACTCTACTCTTCATCTTTAAAATAGAGATGGTTGCCTTAAAAGGCCATTAGCAAAGTTTATATAAAGAGATATGCTAAAGCAGTTGGCACCAGAACAAACACTCAACAGATGAAGTCACTATTCAATCATGTCCCTGTTCTTTCTGATGCTCAGCACTCTCACATGCTGCCAGTGTCTACCTTTCACCTCAGTATCATGGTTTAATAGGGAACCATCCTTTAGGGCTAGGAGGCTTGCAAAAATGCACTATGCACTCTAGGATATGCTGGAACGTGGGCCAACTTTTTGAAGTCATTGCATCCAATAGTCAATGATCATAAGGGAACAGCACAGTGCTGGAGAAAGTGTTTCTGGGAAGCACTTGTGGTGGGATTTGTGATTTGAGGTCTGGGCACAGTTTTCCCATGCAAAGAGGGTACACTGGGCTTAGTTCTGCAAAAGTTTCTTCATTCAGTTTGAAAACAAATACACATTGGTGGTGGACTATGCTAGGATAAAGGAGGGACAGAGAAGAGAACTATTACTTAATACACATCAGGAGTAGCTCTTGTGTGTCATGGACAAGGCCAGCGGTGGTGAGGGGTGGAAGGTGGAGACCATGGCAGGGGTATGCTCTTGCTCTTACTTTTGAATGGGAGAAGCACAGACACCAATAGCCCATCCTTTGCTGACTCTTCTTCTACCCATCTCTGAGATGTTGGTGCTTGCTGGGCTCTGACCTCAGCACTCTTTTTATTTTTATTTTTTAAAGGATAGCTACGTTTGTTTTATTTTAGATTCAAGGGCACATGTGCAGGTTTGTTACATAGGTATATTGCATGTTGGTAAGGTCTGGGCTTCTACTGAGCCTACCTGCTAGGTGATGGTCATGGTACCCAATAGGTGGTTTTTCAGCCTTCATCCCCTCCCCATTAGTAGTCCCCAGGATCTGTTGTTTCCATCCTTGTGCCTGTGTATACCCAGTGTTTCATTTCCCCTTATGAGAGGGAACTTGAGGTATTCAGTTTTCTGTTTCTGTGATAATTCACTTAGAATGATGGCCTCCGGGTGCTTCCGTGTTGCTACAAATGACATGGTTCCTTTCTTTTTTATGGCTGCATAGTATTCCAGGCTGTACACGTACCACATTTTTTTGATCCAGTCTACCACTGATAAGCACCTGGGTTGGTTCCATGTTTTTACTATTGTGAATAATGCTGCAATAAACATACAAGTGCAGGTATCTTTTTGGCAGAACAATTTATGCTCCTTTGGGTATATAACCAGTGGTGGGATTGCTGGGTTGAAGGGTAAATCTATTTTTAGTTCTTTGAGAAATTTCCAAACTGCTTTTCATGGGAGTGAACTGCCTTACATTCCCACCAACAGTGTAAAAGCCTTTCCTTTTCTCTGCATCCTCACCAACATCTGTTGTGTTGTTGTGTTTTTTTTGGCTTTAATCACAGACATTCTGACTGGTGTGAGATGGTATCTCATTGTGGTCTGGATTTGCATTTCTCTAATGGTTAGTGATGTTAAGCATTTTAAAATATGTTTGTTGGCTGCTTGTATGTCTCCTGTGACAAGTGTCCATTCATGCTCTCTGCCCACTTTTTAATGGGATTATTTTTCCCCCCATTGATTCGTTTGAATTTCTCATAGACTCTGGATATCAGGTTTTTGTCAGATACATAGTTTGCAAATATTCTCTCCCATTCTGTGGGTTGTCTTTTTGCTCTGTTGATGGCTTCTTTTGCTGTGCAGAAGCTTTTTAACTTGATAAGGTCCCACTTGTCAATTTTAGTTTTCACTGCCTTTGCTTTTGAGAACTTGGTCATGATTCATAGACTAGGCCAATGTCTACAGAGTGTTTCTTAGAGTTTCTTCTAAGATTTTTATAGTTTGAGGTATTATGTTTAAGTCTTTAATCTATCCTGAGTTAATTTTTGTGTATGGTGAGGGCAAGGGGTTCAGCTTCACCCTTTTGCATACCATTAACCAGTTTTCCCAGCACCATTTGCTGAATAGGGAGTCCTTTCCCCAATGTTTTTGTAGGCTTTGTCAAAGAAGAGTTGGTTGTAGGTCAGCGATTTTTTTTCTGGGTTCTCTATTCTGTTCCATTGGTCTATGTATCTATTTTTGTACCAGTACCATGCTATTTGGGATACTGTGACCTTGTAGTAAAGTTTGAAGTCTGACAATATGATGCCTTTGGCTTTGTTCTTTTCGCTTAGGACTGCTTTGGTTATTCAGGCTCTTTTTTGCTTCCATATGAATTTAACTATTGTCTTTTCTAGATCTGTCAAAAATAATGCTGGTAATTTGATGAATCTGTAGATTGCTTTAGGCAGTACGGATGTCTTAATGATATTGATTCTTCTAGTCCATGAGCATGGGATATTTCCCCATCTGTGTCACCTTTGATTTATTTCAGCAGGGCTTTGTAGTTCTCATTGTTGAGATTTTTCACCTCTTTGGTTAGATGTATTCCAAGATATTTTATTTTTATGTGACTATTGTGAATGGACTCTGTTTTTAATTTGGTTCTCAGTCTGTTTGTTGTTGGTGTGTAGAAATTCAACTGATTTTTTTTTTTTTTTGAGTTGGCGTCTCACTCTGTCACCCAGACTGGAGTGCAGTGGCCACTCCCCGCCACCGCAGCCTCGACCTGCTGGACTCCGGCAATCCTTCCGCCTCAGCCTTCCAAGTAGCCAGAATTACAGGCATGTGCTACCATGCCAGCTGATTTTTTGATTTTATTGTAGAGATGAGGTCACTGCCCAAGCGGGTCTTGAACCTGCGGGCTCAGGCAATCCACTCACCTCAGCCTCCCAAAGGCACGGGATTACAGGTTGAGCCACCGAGCCCGGCTTCAACTGATTTTTTTTAATGTCGATTCTGTATCCTGAGAACTTACTAAAGTTGTTTATCAGTGCTAGGAGTATTTTTGTGGAATCTTTTGGGTTTACTAGGTATAGAATCATATCATATGTGAAGAGAGATAATTTAACTTCCTCTTCTCCTATTTGTGTATCTATTTCTTCTCTTGCCTGATTGTTCAAATGAGGACCTCCAATACTATGCTAAACAGGAGTGGCAACATTCTTTTCTTCTCACTCTCTTTATTCCCCACCCACCTAACACCTATGGGTTCGAGTCTCACCAACAGGTTGATGTTGTCCTGGGTTTTTCTTTTCTGTGCTGCCCTCCTGAGCATCAAACTGTATCTCCCTTAGTTTATATTTTGTGCTTTCTTTTTTGTTGAGATATAACATACATAGAATGATGCTCAATTGTTGGCATGTATAAACTCATGTCACCACCACTCAGATTAAGTTATAGACAATATGGGGATGGGGAGACACCTCTTATCAACAAGGGTGCCTGAACGAAGCATATTTGTATACCTAACCCTTAGCTGTACCCCACAATATCATAATAAAAAATATTGATTAAAAAAAGATATAGACAATGCCAACACCTCAGAAGGTTTCCCGTATTCCTTTTCAGTCAATTATCAACTCCACCCCTAGAGATCACCACTATTCTAACTTCCATTGCCATCGATTACTTTGCCTGTTTTTGAACTCATTTAAGTGGATTAATTCAGTAAGTGCACTTGTAACTGATCTTTTTCATCATTGTATCTGTGAGATACATTCATTTTATTGAGGGTCGCAGTGATTTGTTCTTTCTTATTGCTATGTAATAGTGATTCTCAACTGGGAGCAATTTTGTCCCCCCAGTAGGAGGCTTTTGGCAATGTTTGAAGATGGTTTTGATTGCTACAACTCAGGAAGGGAGGGGTGGGAAATACTACTGGCATGAAATGAGTAGAGGCTAGAGATGCTGTTAAACATCTTACAATACACAGGATAGCCCCTCATAACAAAGAATTGTCCAGTCCAAAATGTCAATCATCGAGAAACCTTATGTATCAATCTTCTATAACTACTGTCACAAATTAGCACAAACTGAATGGCTTAGAGCAACACAAATTTAGTCTTACAGTTCTGTAATTCAGAAGTCCAAAATGGGCTTTACTAGAGTCTCAAGTAGAGAATGCATTTCCTTGCATTTTCTGGCTTCTAGAGGCTGCCTACATCCCTTGGTGCGTGTCTCCCTTCCATCCTCAAAGTCAGCAATAGATAGCCAAGTCTATCATACCGCATGGCTCTGACACTGATGCTTAGTTTTCCTTTTTCAATTACAAGGACTCTTGTGATTACATGGAGCCCACCAGGTTCAATGGTAATCCCGGCTATTCTCCCCATCTCAAGATCCATAACTTAGTGACATCTGCAAAGTCCCTTCTGCCATGTAAGATAACATTATCCATGGGTTCCTGGAATTAGGATCTGTACACCTTTGAGTGGGGGGAATTATTCTGCCTTCTACACACTGCTATATGATATTCTACAATGTGAATATACCACAATTTATATGTCTTATTGTTAGTGGACATTTGGGCTGTTTTAGTCTTTTGCTATTATTAATAATGCTGTCATAAACATTCTTGTACAAGTCATTGTACTCATTTCTATTAGATAGATACTCAAGAATGGAATTGCTGGGTCATAGGGCAATCGTGTGTTTAACTTGAATAGATAATGCTAAAGAATTTGATTAAAATGTTTGTACCGCCGGGCTCAGTGGCTCAGCCTATAATCCCACGCTTTGGGAGGCCGAGGTGAGTGGATTGCCTGAGCCCGCGGGTTTGAGACCTGCCTGGGCAACTTGGCGAGACCTCATCTCTGCAATAAATCAAAATTAGCCAGGCGTGGTAGCGCGTGCCTGTAGTTTCAGCTACTTGGAAGGCTGAGGCGAAGGATTGCTGGAGCCCAGCAAGTCGAGACTGCGGTGGCTGGGAGTGGCCACTGCACTCCAGTCTGGGCGACAGAGTGAGACTCCAACTCAAAAAAAAAAAATGTTTGTACCAATTTACACTCTTACCAGCAGTGTGCATTTCCATTTTCATTCTGTATTGGACACTTCCACGTAAACCTTCTAAAGACACCTCAAACTCAACTCGTCCAAAACTGTACTATCTAGCCCTGTGAATGATAACATTGTTCCCCCAGACATCCAAAGCATGAAATCTTGGAAACATCCTAGACACTCCTCTTTCTGCTACTTGTAATTAGCCACTATTATTTTTTGTGATTCCTCAGCACTTGTTTGCATTCTATACTTGCTGGGAGTCTTCACCATCTCTTACCTAGACTATGGCTTCCTCCCTGGACTCTGAGCTCACAGCCTAATCCCTCCAATCCATTTTTCCCACCCCACTGCTGTCAGTCCCTTTTCTAAAATCTAAAATCTAATCCTGATTCTCCCATTTGCTCATAAAACAAAGGATCTGGCCCTGCCCTACCTCCCCGGTCTGCTCTTTACCTCTCTCCTCATGCTACCCCCAATTCTAGTCTCATGCAATGATCCCCCCAAGTTCTGTCTGCACATCACTGCTTACGATTTCTCTGCCTGTACTTTTACTCAGATGGATCATCTTCCACTTAATGCCCACTCATCTTTCAAGACTCAGCCTGCCAGTCACCCCCTCTACTGAACCCTTTCCCAACAACCCTCAAATCAGGCAGTCTTAAACCCTCTCTCCTTTGTGCTTCATCATGCCCTTACAGACATTTTATCAGGGCACCTATAACTTTTCAGCACACTTGTCTTTGCTTAATAAACATATGCCTCTCAAGAGCAAGGACCACTTTGTCATCCCAGGACTTAGTTCAGGGCCTGACAAATGGCAGATAAAAGTAAATGTTCACTGGATGGAAATTGAGTTGAGACACTACATGTTAATATGACATGGAGGAAGTGCTGAGTGTAGAGAAAGACAAGCATAGACAAAGTATGTGCTTTCAATGGTCTTAAACTTAAAGGCACTCAAGAGGTTCTGTGAGTCCCAAGCTCTAAAAGGGAAATAATAGCATGGTTCCTGCGGGGCTACTGTAAAGATTACAGAAGATAATGTGTCTATGGTTTTTATTTTTCTGCCAGGCATATACTAGGCACTCAATTAGCTGTTATTATTATTTTTAATGGTGATGGTGAAACTGGAGCGTTTTTAGTTTGCTAGTCTAGGCCCATCTCAATGTTGTCTTCATTCAGCAGAGAATTAGAAGATTACCTATCTACATTAATACAGTCGACACAATTTACAAAGCCAAAGCTGCATTTCAGAGATGGCCCCTTAATCCTAATGGACATTTGTTAGATTATTTTAATTTTGTACACTAGACGTTGAATGATCGCTATTGCTCGTTGATTTAGAGCCATCAAATGGTTTTGTTTTTAGGTTCATATATGCGTTAGATGCGACTTTTCCCTAGGAGAACAACCAATAATTAATTGTTTATCTCTTATCTTCTTTGTGTATTAGTCTCAGTCATCATTATATCTCTGAGAGTTAGCTGCACAAGGTCAACCAATGGTCTAGCAAAATGCCTTGCACACTGTAGTCCTCAGTAAACATTTCCAAAGTGGCGTAAAGCACTACTGAGTTAGTATGTGGTTTCCATGATAAGTCTCTCTTCTGATCTTCTTTCCCCCATCACTCCTTCATCTTTTTCATAAATATCCCTTCTGCTGTCAGTACCCCAAATACTTGCTTTCCCCATGGCTCCCCTTTCTGGTGGTTGCTTTTCTCCTCTCCCTCTTGAAGGATAATTTCATTTCTTCCCATGACTTTGATAACACTCACAAGCTGATTGTTTTCAAATCTATATTTACAGCCCAGACCTCTCCCGCAACTTCAGATTCATTTACCCAACTGATCGCAGAACACCTCTTGTCAGATGTCCGTAGACAACTCAGATTCTATATACTAAAAAATAAGTACATTCAACATCCACTTCTGGTTTATTTTCTTCCCTGTGCTTCCGGTTCCAGTGACTTGCACCACTACCAGTTACTAAAACCAGAAACACAAGAGTAATCCTGGATCATAACTTCTTCCTTGCATCACAATTGGTCATATAGATCTGCACCTATTTTGTACCTATGTTATGTCATTAATCTCCAATCCCACAGACACAGTTAAGGTTTTATAATTCTCTCTGAATTATTTCAATAACCCCCTTATTAGCCTCCCTTTTTCTAATCTCCCCAGGTCAGCCAAACAGTGAGAGCTATATAAAATTTAAATCAAATTATGTTGTTACCCTGCTTAGTTGTTTTTCGGTGGATCATAATTGTCTACAGAAGCAAATTCAACCTCCTTAGCCACGGATGCAATGCTGTTCATAAACTGACCTATGCTAACATCTTAGAGCATAAAAAGGAAGGAATCAGTAAAAATAAGAGTAAAATTCACTGAAAAAAGAGATGCCCAATAAAACCAAAATTTTATTCTTTGAAAAGAGTAAAAAAACAAAACAACCCTCAATAAGACTAATCCTGAAAAAAAGAGAGAAGGCACAAATTAATAGTAGCTATGAAAAAGAGGACATTACTACATATAAGTAGAGATTATTTTAAAATCCACAAGACATACTATGATAAGTTTTATGTCAGTAAATTATAAAGCCGGGCTCGGTGGCTCAGCCTGTAATCTCATGATTTGGGAGGCTGAGGTGAGTGGATTGCATGAGCCCGCGAGTTCAAGATCCGCCTGGGCAACTTGGTGAGACTTCATCTCTACAATAAATCAAAAAAATTAGCCGGGCGTGGTAGCATACGCCTGTAATTCCAGCTACTTGGAAGGCTGAGGCAGAAGGATTGCTGGAGCCCAGCAGGTCAAGGCTGCAGTGACCGGGAGCGGCCACTGCATTCCAGTCTGGGCAACAGAGTGACACTCCAACTCAAATAAATAAATAAATAATAAAAATAGAAGAAATGTAACATTTTCCAGAAAAAAATTACTAAAATTGGCTCAAGAAGAAATACAAAACCTAAATAAACAAATCACTATTAAAGACAGCACATTATTAGGAATAAAAATCATGAAAAAGACACCAGATCCCGAATGTTTTATAGGAGAACCTTATCAAATATTTAAGGAGCAGCCCTTTTTATTTAAATTGTTTCAAATAGCTAAAAAGGAGGATAGTCTACCCACCTAAATTTATAGGTATAACCTTGATTCCCCTAGTGCTCAAGACCAATATAAAAAGGAAAAGTCACAGACCGATTTATTAATATATGCAAATATTTTAAATAAAAAATAGTAAACCAGATTCAGCATAATAAAATCTATTTTTATCTAAATAAAGTTTATCCCAGGAATGCAAAGAAAAAATCTATTAACAGATTAAAAGAAAAACCATATGGTCATCTCAGTTGGTGCAGAAAAAGCATTCAGCAAAATTCAGCACTCATTCTTATTTTTAGAAACCCCTAGCAAACTAGGATAATGAGAATTTTCTTAATCTGATCTCATAAAAAAAGAGAAAATCTCATATTTAATGATAAAACTTTAGAAACATTCCCACATCCCAAGACAAAGATATCTGTTATCACCTACTATTCAAAACTAACCAATATAACAACACACACAAAACAAGATATACCAATATTGGAAAGGAAGACAATAAATTGCTATTTGCTAAAAACACGCATTATCTCCACAGACAATCCAAGATAGTCTGCAAACAAAACTAGAGAGTGTGGTAAGATTCCTGAATACAGTATTAACACAAAAAAATTAATGCATATAAGCAATAATAAATTCAAAGGTGTAATAATAAAATAAACTCTTCACAATAGGAACAATGACTAAAAGATAGCTTAGAAAAGTAAAATCAAAAATTTTAGAAGAAAAGAAGATAGTGTGGCATTAGCTCAGACTAACGGAATAGAATAGAGAGCCCAGAAATAATAACTAAGGATATGCAGCCCTTAGGTGATAGGGGAGATATCATAAATTAGTTTTTTTAAAAAGCCAAACTTTAAAAAAGAGCTTAGGGATAGATGACTTTCCATAAAAGGGAAAAATGTAATCCCTATCTCATTTAATTTATACAGATCAAATCCAGATAGATTATTAAAGATTTACATATAGAAATGAAACTTTAAAACTATATATACATATATGGGTGTGATTTTGTGGAGAAAATTACAAAATATAAATGAAGAACATAAAAGACTTAAATAAATGGCAATCTTTACCATGTTTGTATATGGAAAAACGCAGTACCTTAAAGATAGTAAATATCTCCAACTAAATTTTTTCCCAAGTAGAGCCTGCATTCATCTGCATAAAAATTATCTAGAGTGCTCATTTAAAAATAAGTTCTTAGGCTCCATTTAAAGTCTACTGATTCAGCATTTCTAAAGATGTAGCATGGGAATCTGCATTTTGCAAAAGCTCTCCAGATGATTCCTTTGTGTACTAAATTTTGAGAACCATGCTTTATGAAAGCAGGTCATAATCTCAGTTGCACATCAGAATCACTTGAGATAGCTTTCAAAAATTCAGTTGCCCAGGTTATACCCCAGACCAATTAAATCAAATTTTCGGGGGGGCAAAGCACCTATGCATCAGTCTTTCTAAAGTTCTCCAGTGACTGCAATGTGCAGCCAAAGTTGAGGACCACTGCTCTAGAGTCAGGTCTGTAAAGTTTGCTGCTTTCCCTGTTTGATCATTTATTTCTAGCGCTTACTTAGCAGGATTTGGACTGTATCTTGATTGAGGAAGACACAGCTTCCTTACATAAGGATTATAACTCATTCATCCGGTATCCCTAGTAACCTGTCTGGTACATGGCAGGGGCCTGGTGGTCATTTTCTGAAATCAATCCAACCAAATGAAATAAAATGAATCAATATGTAGGTAAATGAAGTCCTCATCAAGCCCTGGCTTCAACAATTCTGTGTGGCACCTAAGAGCAATGTCAGGCTGTGAGAGGCACAGAAATGAACAAAACACAGTCCTTCTTCTCAAGTGTTCAAGCCCTAGTGGGGGAGGCAGATATGGACAAAAGTATTTTATAATCAACTAGACAATAACAAGAGTTCAGAAAGTAAAAGGGAACCGAAGAAAAATTAATTCTGAATAGCAGACCGAGGAAGGCATCCCCATAGATTTAGTATCTAAGATTGGCCTTGAGGCATTACTGGGATTTACCCAGGAGGAAATTAGGGAAATGAACAGTTGGGGCATGGGCAGTTCCACACAGTATAAGCTAAGTCAGATGGGCTTTCCCCTGACCTTCATGCAAGGCGTAGGGAAGACATTAAAGGCTCCTTTTCTTTCTGATTTCCTTGTTACTGCTCTCATTTTTCAAGTATTTTGTCTCTGGTTTATTAAGTCTGCCTCCTGGTGCCTCGGCTGATTTCATCTAGGAAAAGTTTCTCATTAGCATTTCTATAGGGAGCACCTGCTACCCTATCTATCCCTATTATCTGAAGGCCAGGGTAAGGGGGTCAACTGGGAGAGGAATTTTAATCCCCTCTTTATGACTCCTCTGTTTTCTAATTGAGAACGTCAGGTCTAAAGTAACAAATGGCTTTCCCAGTGAAATCCATCATCAACATTAAAAATGGTAATAAAGACATGCTTCTCAATTTTTAAAAATTATCTATGTAAAATGAATGCATTAAAAATTAATCAACTTCATGATTGTGAATAACTCTAAGGCTACCTCAGATACCACTCAAATGTAAAAATCCCAGGCAAGTATGGACTATGAATTAGATGAATTGAATTCTCAAAACCACAGTATCAAAGGATACCTAATGCTATTTGCAACTGCATATTGCAGGGGAAAACCAGTTAGCATGTCCCTGATTCTGTATGTTGAATGTATATTTTACATTTCATACCAATATAGTAAATTGATGGATAATGTGCCCTTTCTCTTTTTAAACGGATTGCTCACATTGATGTCATGTGACAGATGTCATTTGCAAAGCCCATAAGATGAACCAGTCACCATGGTGTAAACACACCATGATTTATGTAGAGTGGCAGAAGAAAAGGGTGTGTAAATCAAATTATCATGGAAATGGAGCCCAACATGGCTTCTGTGGAGATGCAAGTCCCTACATCTGCAGTGGACATGCACATACTTAAATTCAGGAGATATCCAGAATCACAGCAAGGAAAAGAATGTGAGACAATAGGAAGGAAAATCAATGTTCTAGACAAGCTTGTGATGTCCAAACATTTTTCTTTAGGGTATATGTAATGTATTGAATATCTTCTTTCTTTCTTTCTTTCTTTTTTGAGTTGGAGTCTCACTCTGTCACTCAGACTGGAGTGCAGTGGCCGCTCCCGGCCACCGCAACCTCGACCTGCGGGCTCCAGCGATCCTTCCGCCTCAGCCTTCCAAGTAGCTGGAACTACAGGCGCACATTACCACGCCCAGCTAAATTTTTGATTTGTTGTAGAGATGAGGTCTCACCAAGTTGCCCAGGCAGGTCTTGAACCCACGGCCTCAGGCAATCCATTCACCTCAGCCTCCCAAAGCGTGGGATTACAGGCTGACCCACCAAGCCTGGTTGAATATCTTATTTCTTCCCAGCTACTTTCACCCAAAATACATTTGCCTGTTGTTTGCTAATTTTTCTTCTTGAACAAAAAATAATGTTAAATTTCACATCAAACTTGTCATGCACTTAAATTGACCATTAAAGAAATTGATGCTTCTGGCCAGGCACGGTGGCTCATGCCTATAATCCCTGCGCCTTGGGAGGCCGAGGTGGAAGGATTGCTTGAGCCCAGGAGTTTGAGACCAGCGTGAGAAACACAGTGAGATCTCATCTCTACCCCTGCCAAAATTTGATGTCTCTTAGCAATACTTATTCTCTTAATGTTTCAAATCCCTTCTGATCATACTGCTGGCCCCAAAGTCATAAGTAAAATTAAAATACAGAATATCTGAGTTAAAATTTTTTTTAGGTGTTTAAATATTTTTTGACAGGTTGATAGAATTCTGAGTTGCTAAAAATAGTCATTCTCATCATTTTTGAGAGCATAACCGTCTCCCACCCAATCCAATTGTTTCCAGTACATGTGTAATTTAAACTTTGAAGCATGACATGCTTACTGCATGGTTAAGATGTTATTTCATATGGAACAAGGCACAACCCAAAATTTGGAGTAACATATCTGAAGGATGTAGTCATTTCTTGACAGTCAGGACAATCATCCATAAACAAAACAAGCTCTACCAACTTGGAAACAAACTGATTAGGATCACCAAGGAGGTTTGAGAACCTGGCATTGACTATGTGGAGGTGAGGAAAGATAACTTCTGCCTGGTGGGTGCCACCTGCTGCAGAATGACAGCATGGGAGAAGGAAGGTGAAGAGGCTAGACTGGGAATCTGTGATGTTTGGCAAGCCTGAAGGCTCTCAGAGAATGTAGATCAAGAAATGAAGTCGGACTAGGTCACACCTGTAATCCTAGCACTTTGGGATGCTGAGGTGGAAGGATTGCTTGAGCCTAGGAGTTTGAGATCAGTCTAGGCTACATAGCGGGACCTTATGCCTACAAAGAATCATAGCTGGGTGTGGTGGCACACACCTGTAGTCCCAGCTACTAGGGAGGCTGAGGCAGAAGGATCATCTGAGCCCAGGAGGTTGTAGTTGTGGTGAGCCAAGGTCATGCCACTGTACTCAGTCTGGGTGACAGAGTGAGACAAGAAAGAAATAAAAAAAGAAAGAAAGAAAGAAAGGAAGGAAGGAAGGAAGGAAGGAAGGAAGGAAAAGAAAGAAAGAAAGGAAGGAAGGAAGGAGGAAAGGAAGGAAGGAAGGAAGGAAGGAAGAAAGGAAGGAAGGAAGAAAGAAACAAAGGAAGAAAGAAAGGAAGAGAAAAGAAATGAAGTCGGGTCTTGAAAACAAGAGAGCCATAGCAGAACCAGAAAGCTACATCCTGACTTGTTTTTTATTCCTCTTGCTTGTTTCCTCTCTTTTGATTCTCTCTTGGTAGCAGCCTAAGAAGATGGTGCAAATTCTATCTCCTCGTGGCTATACAAGGGAAAGGATATGTGTCCTTGCTTGGCCCAGACCTTTGAAAGGTGTACTCCTGTGGCCCCAGTGTGTTTGTGATAGCAAGAAACTAGGAGGGAGATGCGAAGCGGGAGGTGGGATTCAGGGAGATGGGAGATGCTGGGGTGGGGGTAGGGACAGATGTTGTTTTCACAGAGAGAATATCTGCATATGCTAGCCTTTCCATAGTATCTGAGGGAGTGTCTGTAATGATCACTGCAGGACATCAGTCTGACATGAAGCTACATATAGGATTTTGGCAAAGGACACTAACTCTGCAGTCCTTCCTGCAACACTCCTGCAGGAAGGAGGCAACTAACTGGTTGTGGCATTGATGAAGGACCCCATAAGCCACATTTCGAGTACCTCTAGCTCAATTACTAATCATATACATCTTCCTCCCCTGAGACTCCCAAATCTGATGTTCTATGTTCAGAGTCAACTGTGATTTGTTAGCTAATTGATGTTGGTGACACATAAGGGCAGAATTGAAAACAAAGCTACATATATATATATATATGATGGATAAAGGGTGACAAAAAAGACTGGGAGGGGTGAAGCTGCAGCAAAGGGAAAATTCTAGAAGGAAAGAGAGAGAGAGAGAGAGAGAGAGAAAGGGCCATTCATTCACAAGCAGTTGAATGTCCTAAAGAGGAGGTTCTTGGTGGTAGGAGAGTGAGAGGCACATCTGGAGAACAAGAAGGGAAAGGAGAGAGGTCAGAGATGCCTCAATAGGGGATAAGGATAGAGATATCTAGGAAGTAGAAGTCAGAATAATGAGGTGTCATGTAGAAGGTAGGAATGGACCAAGACATACTCATTATCACCATGCGACAGGCACAAACTGTTCTCCTGAAACATCTTATTTAATCTTCACAGTGTCTACCACAGTGCTTGGCATATAGTAGGTCCTCAAAAATATAGTGAATATTTAAAATCAAATCAATAAATGAATGAACAACCATAGAGATATCTATTATCAATTACATCTAACCCATAAGGACCTAAGGCCCAGAAAGGTTAAGAAACTTGCCCAATGTGTTACAGCTAGTAAGAGGCAGAAAGAAAATTAAATTACTTCCCAGTCCCAGTGGTGGAAGCAAGGGGGTGGCATGTAAGGGTCCTGCGGTAATCTAGAAAAAGCTATGGAGCTTGGGCGTGGCCCAGAAACTGAGGAGGACAGAAGAATGGAGGGCCAGGTGAACTGGGCTAGGAAGAAGAGGGAGAGATCACTTGGAAGGAATTATTCTAGAGGGATGGGGACCCTTTGGGAAGGCGTCTAGGCCGGTGGGCGACAGCCAAGCCAGCAGGGGGCCACATCCAGAAGAAGGCAGGTGAGCTGGGTGCGGCAGGACGGAAGCACAATGTTCGAGGAAATTGCAGAGGGTCTCTGTTGGGCCCGCAGGGGTCTGAGGTGGAGCGGGAATGGGGAAACGGTGGCGAACGTGGGCAGACTGGGATGGAAAATACCGACGGCTTGCACACAGGCCGGGGCAGAAGACAAGCCTGTGAAGGGAGGTTGCCCGGGACTTGGCTAGGAAGAGGACGTGGTCTGGGGCTGCAGAGGGGGCTGAACGCGAGGCCTGAACTGGGGAGAAGGCGCCCTGGGCATCCGTGGGACAAGGTGAGGACAGCGGCCCGCGTCTCACCTGTAGGAGCTGCTCACAGCACTCGCCACCTCCTCGCGGATCTGCCGGTTGAGGGCGTCTGCCGCCGCGCGCCCCTTGCCACCCTCGGGGCCCGTGGCCTGGACCTGGGCCTGGGCCGCGGGCGGCGGCGTCTGCTCGTGCCCCAGCCCGTCGGAGCGTCGCACCATCCAGGCGGGCCCGGCCTTCCTG
>NW_007231986.1:0-12297 GCF_000164805.1 Carlito syrichta
TTTTCATTAGTTTTGAGGAATCTTTTAATTTCTGTTTTGATTTCTGTGTTGACCCAGGAGTTATTCAGCATCATGCCATTTAGTGTTCGTGTCGTAGGTTTAAGGGAATTTTGATGGTGTTGATATTTATTTTTATTCCTCTGTGGTCTGATAAGGTGCATGGCAGTATTTCATGAAATATGCATGAAATTTGTTTATGCTTGATTTATGACCAAGGATGTGATCAGTCTTGGAGTATATTCCATGTGATGATGAGTAGAGTGTATGTTCTGTAGTTGTTGGGTGGAATGCTCTGTGGGTATCTATTAAGTCCATTTGGTGGTCAAGTTGAGGTTCCAGATCTCTTAGTTGATTTTTTTTTTTTTTTGCCTTGAGGATCTATCTAGGGCTGTTAGTGGGGTATTTAAGTACCCAGCTACAATAGTGTTAGAGTCAATATCTTTTTTTAGTTTGCTTAGTAATTGCTTTATAAATGCTGATGCTCCTGTGCTGGGTGCATATATGTTTAGGATGGGTATTTCTGGTTAATAAATTAAACCTTTTATCATTATGTATTGCCTTTCTGTATCTTTTAAAATTTTTAATAGCTTAAAGGTTTTTAATCTGATATTCAGATTACAACTTCTGGCTTCTTTTGTGCTCCTTTTGCCTGGAAATTCATTTCCCATCCTCTAACTTTGAGTCTGCAGGCATCCCTTGTTGTGAGATGTGTTTCCTGGATGTAGCAAATTATTGGGTTGTGTTTTTTTATCCAGTTTTCTATTCTATGTCTTTTCAGTGGTGCATTTAGTCCATTCACATTTAGGCTAATTATTGAAATGCTCGTGTTTATCCCTGTCATGAGGTTCTTGTAAAGTTTTTCTCACTGTTTTCTTTCAACTTTTAGGTTGATATATGTATGTGTTTTCTAGTTTGCAGTCATGATGTTTTTCTGTTGATTCTGAGTTCTCCTCTTCTTTTGGGAAGTGTATGGTCATTCTTCCCCCTACCCCACCCCCTTTCTTCTGTGCTTAATACCTTTTTAAGCATCTCCTGTAAAGCTGGTTTGGAAGCTGCATAATCTCTTAGGGATTTAAAAGTCTGAGAAGGATTTTAATTTTCCATTGCTCATGAAGCTGAACCTGGATGGGTAGGAAATTCTTGGTTGGAATTGTTTATTTTTGAGGACTTTGAAAATTGAACTCTAGTTCTGTCTAGCTTGTAGTGTTTCTGCTGAACGTCTGCTGCTGTTCTGATTGGTTTTCCCTGGTAGGTCGTCTGACCTTTCTCTATTGCTGTCTTTAGGAGTTTTTCTTTTTTACCTGCTTTGTGTAGGTGAATTATTACATCTAGGGGTTGGTCTTCTTATTTGATGTCTTGTGGGGGTTATATCTGTATTTCTTGTGTTTGGATGGTCACATCTCTGGTGAGATGGGAAAAGTTTCTTGGATAACCTCTGGGAGTACTTGTTCCAAGGTGTTTTCTGTTTCCCTTTCTTCTTCTGGGATGCCAATCGGGCATAAGTTTGACCTCTTGATATAATTGTGCATCTCTTGGAGGCATCATTCTTTCTGAGTTTTCTTTCTATATTTTTTACAGATCTGGTTAATTCCATGTTTTGGTTTTCAAGCTCTAAGATTATTTCATCTGCTTGATTAATTCCTTGTTTGTCATCTTGTTATTTATTTCCTGAATGAAGTTTTTAATGACCAAAATCTCTGTTACAAGTTCTTTCAGTGTTGTATCTTGTGTTTCTTGAGTCTTATTCATTCTTTCCATCCACTCCCTAATCCCTATTGTATTCTGAGACTAGTCATTGGTAACTTCCATTTTGGGGGCTCTGAGGTCTGATTTTTTACACATTTTCTCTTTGTTACACTGGGAATTACCTGTGTTCGTCCATTGATTTTTTTTTTTACCTCATTGGTATAGATCTTTCGTTTATATTTAGTTCCATTATTCAGTGGCAGTGGGGGGAGCTTTCATTTCTGTGTTTTTCTCAGTCCTCTATGATTCCCTGATAATAACTCTGAATTTGTTCTATTTTGAAACAGGGTTGGGGGTGGGAAGATTTGATGACTCTTGCAGTTTTGAGAGTCAAACAGTGTTGAAGATGGTGTGTGCTTATCTCTTGGTGGGGGTCTTCCTCATCCTTTTTGATCATACCCTTTGTCCCATGGCTGAAACAAGATAGGAGGTAGGGTGCCTTAGACTATGCACTCATCCTGTCCCTCCAAAGTTTGTGTTTTCAGGATATTTCCTGGAGTAGTTAACCCACCAGTTACAGAGATGGGGTCTGTTCTATATTCCATCTTTCAATTATCTCTTTGAGGCCTCCTTTTAGGTGTATTGGATCTTCTCATTCTGTCTACCACATATGTTAACTTCTCTGTTGCTTTTCATTTTGTTTTGTTTTGAGCATGGGACACATGCAACAAATTACATAAAGTCAACAAACACATAGAACTTGAAACATTCGCATGTATATATGAAGGGGGACACACACAAAAACAGAATTATTTTGGGAGGGTGGGCCCCTCACAATATAGGCTTGCCCCACTAGGTGAATGTTCTAGGAACCCATCAGCATAAGTGTACCAGCTATAATTGTTGTGAGAGGCAGTGTTCAGCTTCAGTTAATTTTTTTTTAGATTGTTTCAACATACTTGTCCACTTCATGATGGGTGATTATGAGCGCACTTGCCCACACCACACTGGATGTTCACCAGTTTTTGACCAAAACTGGCATGACCCTCATATCCCACACTCCTTGCTCACCCCATCTCTTTCCAAGTGAATTTTTTTGTTTCCCCAACTTGAAAAGTCCTCACAAGAAAATGTCTTGCCAATGTGGAAGAGATGAAACAAAAAATGGCAGAAGCACCCTTTAGCATAAAAAATGGTGAGTTCAAAAACTGTTTTGAACAGTGAAAAAAGCATCTCAGTAGGTGTATTGCATCAAACAAAGAGTACTTTGAAGGTGATTTAAGTTTAACATGTAAGAGTAAACACACAATTTTTATAAGTAAATTCCGGGGTTTGGGTGTCCCCCTTTGTACATACATCGACACACCCATGTAACCACAACCCAGATCAAAATATAGAATTTTACCAGCATCACAGAAGTTTCCCTTGTATCCTTTTTCAATCAATATTGTCTTTCATCTCCAGAGGTAACCTGCTGGATCTGAGCCCCTCCATTGGAGGAGACACTGACCCCACCATTTTCTCTGTCCCAGGACAGGGAAGAGACCTGCATTGCCCACCCCCCACACTCTGTTCAGCCTCCAACCTGGGACCCAGAGGCGATCTCCACATCCCTCTGGGATTGGTTATTGCTGATCCAGAGAGGAAACGTCAGCAGATACAGAGCGGTGGACACCCCACCCCCATGCTGGACCAGGCACCGACATCGGATCTGAGTGGAAGACTTGGTGGCAGCATCTGCAGCAGCAGACTGTTGGGTGAGTCAGGATCTGATTCACCTTCCTCCCACAGCAGTTCATGGGGTTAAGAGCTACCCCATCGGCCTGCACTGAGAGCGGAGGGGAGGGGCTGGAGATGGAAGCCCACTTCCTACCACTGAGGCAGCTTTGGTGGGAGCAGTGCTTGAGAAAAGAACCTGAAGTTCCAAAAATGGCCACAGAGGGAGCTCTTTTTTTCTTCCCCGCCCCCCATTTTTGTTTATGTTTCAGTACTTGTTTTTTTTGGGGGGGAGGGGTTGGGTTTTTTTTTGGTTTTTCTTGCATATGGGTATTTTTGAGGGCGAATGATTCATCAGATTTTTGCTTGTCTGTTTTTTGCATGTTTGTATGTATCAATATCAGTGTCCACCTTGTTTGATCACATATTGTATTACTGTCTCATATACTCTCCGTTTATTTTATTTTCACATAGCATACAGTTCAAAGCTGAACAGTCTGTGAAACTTAACCCATCTCCTTTGCCCTCCTCAACATTATGGAGCGTTTGAAATTATGACTCTTTTGTTTATGGCCATAAAGATAAGGTCTTAATCTTTTCTGAGTTATGAACTCCTTTGATAATTTGATAAAAGATATGGATATTATCTCTAGAGGAAAGCTTTCTCTTGTTTTCATATACACCCTAAATTTGCATAAAATACCCAAGAGTTTATGGACTTCTTTAAAACACATTTGGAATAGGTGATACCAAGATATTTGGTTGAACATTATTCTAGGTGTGTCTGTAAGGGTGTTTCTGGATGAGCTTCACATTTGATTTAGTGGAGTGAATAAAGCAAATTGCCCTCCCCAATGCGAGCAGGTCTCATCCAACCCATTGATGAATGAAAGCCAAGGTAAGAGAGAATTCGCTCTCTTGCCCTGTCTTCAAGCTGGAATGTCAGTCTTCTTCTTGAGAGTCAGTGTTTCAAAGGGTGGGTGCTTACTTCCAACTTGGAGCAGACACAAGGAGTTTGGTGGAGATTCACGGTAAGGGAGAAATTAAATGAATTTTTTGGTTTTACTAAATGTAAATATTCACAAGCTGGTTTTAAAATGGACTTCTGGCATCCTGAACATTCCCATCTCTAAATAAGTGTTTCTTTTCCATTCCTTATCTATAGATTGAACTGTACATAACTGCTAATATTCAAAAATTTTTTACCTACAAAAACAGTGGCTTCATATGGTTCAATCTAATAATAAGCAATTAACTATGATATATAGTAGCAACCTTAACAGATTACGTTAAAAAAGGTCTAGCTGTGAGTTGGAACAGGAAAGGAAGGCTTGATATAATTACAATGAAATACTTCAGCAAAATTCTGAGAGCTAAAGATGTTGTTTAATTTTAATCTAAAAAAATCTAAAAAAAAAATTTAGTCTAGGGTAGCATTCATACTAGTCATGTTTTAAAGACAAAGAGATCAATAAAATCTATTCCTTCTGGGTATGTGTTCCATAGAAATGAAAGGAAAAAATATTTATTGTCGCATTATTTTAGAGATATAAAAGAAAGCAAATAGAAACAGTACTTTGCCCATCAGTAGGGAAATGGTTGGATACATTATAGCACATTGCAGTACAAAACGTTACACAGTTGTTACAGTTATTGTGGAGAAGGAAAAAGCAAGATTCAAGAATATGTGTATGTTCCAACTTTCTCAAAATAATGACAAAACCTGTCTATTGTAATATTTTAATTCATGTAAACAGTGCAAATACATATGTACATTATGCATAGCAATTCATCTATAAATGCATGAGCATAGAGAACAATATGAAAATATATACTGTAGGTTATTATCTTTTGTGTCTGTGAGGAGAGAATGTGACTTGAGAGGAGGACTGTGTATGGGAAAGGAAAAGCTGAGCTGAAACAAAAGATTGCATTTTAAAAACAGTACGTTGGATAGGATCACACACACTAAATTTATGTAAAATATATGCAGTTGTTTATTTGTATAAATATTTAAAAAGAAAAAAAAAGCAAACAGAACAAGGGAAGTGAGTTTTGCTGACCCATGGCCATTTCAGTGCAACCTACCTGGTGCAGGCACACACACACACACACACACACACACACACACACACACACACACACACACACAGAAAAACACTGTAATGCAATATTGAAAATGGAAAGCAATATAAGGCAAGACCAGCTAGACCCTTCTGAGGGGATATGGAAAGGGACGCACTGTTACCATCAGATAAATCAAAATAAGTCAAGTAAACCCAAAGAACCCACTCCCAGAGACCAGAAAACAGTCAACAGGGAATTACTAGTAGAGAAAATGAGAATAGAAAATAATAAAACCACCACTGTGAGGCCCATTTTTTAGAAGCCAAATCTGAGTCTCTAGTTAAACTTCATGACAGAGAGAAGTCCTAAAAGAGAAGCAAGAATCTTGAACGATATCTTACCCCAATTGATTTCTACGGTGCATTCAAGTTCCAAAGGTCCCTGATGCTAGAATGTAGTGGGGATCATTTAACATTTATTATTCATACAACCACAGAATTCTGGAGCTAGGCAGGCCTTGGAAGATTATCTTCTAGTGGTTTTATTTTTTACATATTGATTTTTGGGGTAATATATTTATTTGTTTATTTTTAACTTATTTGCTTTTATAGATACATATCAGATGTACATATTTTCAGAGTAAAAGTGATCATTTGAGATATTCATACAACCCAATCAGAGTAATTGGGATATCCATCACCTTAAACTTTTTTTTGCACTACAAGCATTCAAATTATTCTCTTTTAGCTATTTTTAAAGGTACAATTAATTAATGTTAACCATAGTCACCCTACTGGTCTACAAACACCAGAGCTTGCTCTTTCTGGTTAAGTGTGTATTTGTGCCCATTAATCAATATCTCTTCATCGCCTCCTCCCCACTGCCCTTCTGACCTCTAGTAACCACCACTCTGCTCTCTGTTTCCATGAAATCCAGTCTTTTCACTGCCACATCTGAGTGAGAACATAGTATATTTTTCTTTCTATGTTTGGCTTATTTCACTGAATACAATGGCCTCCAGTTCCATCCATGTTGCTGAAAGTGTTTTATTGCATTTTAAAAAACATAACATAAAATGTATCATTTCAGCCATTTTAAGTGTACAGGTCAGTGGCATTTAGTACATTCACTTCCTTATGCCAAAGTTGTTGTTTTTGTTTTTTGTTTTCTTGACCCATTAGGGGAAACTGGATGCAGGTACTCAGGACCTCTTTGTATTATCTTTGCAACTTCCTATAAATTTAGAATTATTTCCAAATTAAATGTTTTTCAAATGGGATTTCTGTGTGTTTTTCTGGGGCTTCCTTGCAGGTGCAGGAGAAACTGCATGAGCAAAATCCCTGGTATGCTTCTTGCCTCACCCCTTCACCAAAGCAGCTCCACTTTATCTCTCTCCCATGTTATGCTTTCACACGAGATTCTTGAAATTTCGTGATAAGAAATATTCCCATTACGAAAAGTAGCTTTGAAACTGACTCAGTCCACCTGTTTATTTTACTGGTTAACAAAGATTATGTTAGGTTTCCAAGGTTAGTAGGCTAGTAAATAGCAGGGCCAGGACACAAACTCAGATCTATTGACTCGAAGTCTAGTGCTCCTTCTACTATACCATACTGCCTTCATCCAAATAAAAATGGTTTTTGTTTTCATCCCTGGCTCTGCCCCATTAATGGTAACTTGAAGTGAACATCTTCACACAGCAAAACAGGTGATTTAGGTATTAAAGACATGGAGGAAACTCAAGTTAAGAACAGACCTGAGGGCTCAGAAACCTAGGATTTCAAATTCGACATCTCTGTATCTGTAACCTTGATCAGATAAATGTGTGTGCATGTGACTTAGTCTCCTGGAAAGATACATAGTGACAGATAATATTCCTAGCCTGGGTCTCAGAGAAATTTAAGAGAAAAGTAAATGAACTCCTGCTTTTCAATTCAATTCCATTTTCAATTCAATTCAGCAAATATTTAATGAGTGCCTAATAAGTACCAGGAACTATGATAAGATACTGGGAATACAATGGTGAACAAAACAGAATATGGTCTTTGCTATCATGAGATTACTGCCTGGGAAGGTGAAATACACAGTCATTAACCTAACAATAAAACCAATGAGTAGGCATTTCAAACTGAGATAGAGGAGAGAAATAAAATATAGCTTAATGAGCATGCACAACAGAAAATGAACTGATTGATCAGAGCAAACTTCCCTGAAAAATTCATGTTTGAATTGTATCTGTAGGATTAGTAAGAGTTAACTGGACATGTTTGTGAATAGCCATTGGTAAATAAGATTATAGTTTAATAGTCCTTTAGGGAAGTTTCATTGAAAAGATAACTTTTATATGGAAGGCAATATTGTTTAGGTTCAGCAAACATTCTACCTTTCTGCTATAAAGCTCACCATCCCTCAACCACAGCAGCCATCACAAATCAATTACAACATTCTTTCTGATAAATCCTGATATAGCTTTTCAATCGAGTTTTCAGGCAGTCTTTATCAGTCAATCAAACTTGCCACTGAAAATGAAATGAATTTGTCATCTTGGGTGCAGTGAAAAGATCTCTGTCCTCAAATTTTAAAGTCCTGAGTTGTAGTTCTGTGACTTTCATAATATAAGAGAACTGGCCAATATCTGGGAGGTTCAGTTCAGTCCCTATAGTGCTGCCTTTCCTGTGAATTTCATGAACGGGCCCATGGGGTGAGGTCTCTGTGTTCCACTCCTCAATTTATGGAAAGGAAAGTAAGCCTAGAAAACATGTCCTTCAGCCTCACCAGAATTTGTGAGTTTGCCTGACGATTATGCAAGCATTTTGCTGAGACTTGCAAAACTGAAACTAAGAGAAACACAAGGTATTAAATTTTAAGCCAGAAGAACTGATATTAAAACTTTACAAATATGTTAAATCCACATAATTTAAAATTTGTGAGGCCCCTGCCTCTACAGGTCACAGAGTCGTAGCAGTATTCTTTGAACAATCAGGAATCGATTATGCCACTAATTATGGCTGATTTGGAATGTGGTTGTTTTCTAAGATTTCTGTTTATTTTGTATTATAAAATGCATGTTAATTTAATTTTTATAGTCTTCCTTCTAACCTCTACTTTCCATAAGAACATGTGAGTGCCAACTGAAGTTTTGTCAGTCATTATACTCTAGCAGCTGGTAAAAGGTTATTAGATTTCCAGAGTCTTTTCTGTTTCAATTTTTCATCTCAACACATGGTAATATCTTTAACATTGACTGTTATATCATTGCACAAAGTATCTCAGATGACCCATGTTCTGTTTAGAACTGAGGGCTAAACTCTGACCTTTTTTTCTTTCTTTTGCCAAATTCCTTACTAAGGGGTCCAGGAGATGAGTTTTTGATTAGCTCTAGATAATATTTACTTTCCAACCTTACTCTTTTGTCAACAAAACCATCTTGTTACCCTGTCGCCTTAATGGCCATTAGTGTAGTCCTCCTGCGATGGAACATGGATCCTAGAGCAGGGGTCCCCAACCCCTGGACCATGGACTGCCACTGGTCTGTGGCTTGTCAGGAACCAGGCTGCACAGCAGGAGGTGATCAGAGGGCAAGTGGAGCTCTGTCCTTTGTCAGATCAATGATGGCATTAGAGTTTCATAAGAGTGTGAACCTTATTGTGAACTGTACATGCAAAGGATCTGGGTTGCATGCTCCTCATAAGCAGACACAAATACAGAACCACACTGAGATACCACCTAACTCCATTCAGGATAGCCATCATCAATAACTCCAAAAACAACAGATGCTGGAGAGGATGTAGGGAAAGAGGAACACTTTCACACTGTTGGTGGGAATGTAAACTAGTACAACCTCTGTGGAAAACAGTGTGAATATTTCTAAAAAATCTGAAAATCGGTCTTTCATATGACCTAGCAATCCACCTTCTGGGAATATACCCAGAAGAACTCAAATCACTCTGTAATAAAGATATCTGCCCATGCATCTTTACTGCAGCATTATTCACAATAGCAAAAGCATAGAACCAACCGTACTGTCCATTGAAAGTGGACTGGATAAAGAAAATGTGGTACATTTACATGATGGAATATTATGCAGCCATCACGAAAAGCAAAATTATGAACTCTGCAGCAACCTGAATGGAACTAGAGTCTATAATACTCAGTGATTTATCACAGAAACAAAGATCTGAGTGCCACTTGTACTCACTCATAAGTGGACCTTGAACATTTATCATAATATCATAATACTATAAGTGGGACACTGCCAGCACAGGGAGGGAGCACACATCAATAAGGGTACCCACACTTTACCTGGATGATGACCACGTATGTACCCAACCCTCATTTGTACCCCACGTTTTAAAAATAAAATAATTTTTAAAAGAACAAGAAATGAGGTTTGACTGCACATCCCCCCACCCCTGTCTGTGGAAAAATTGTCTTCCCCAGAACTGGTCCCTGATGCCAAAAAGACTGGGGGACTGCTGCCCTGGAGCAGACCTGCCCTCACTTTGTCTCGTTGAAGAAACAGACACTTGATTCTAGATGAAATTTTCTTGCTCTCTGCTTCTGCAATATTATGATGAATAATTGTCATTATGCTCATAATAATGATTGTCCTCAGCATTTGATTACATATATTACCCAGTTACACATACTCCACAGTCATTCATATTAGTGTCAAATTGTATCAGAGCTACAAAGGAGATTTCAATGTAGTAAGTGGAAAGGATTCTAATCTTAATTCCATTATGTAAGTGTGTTGTCAAGTGAGTCAGGCTACCAGGAAAAAAATCAGGAAGCAACTAACAGAATGAATATTATGGTCAATTGCTTTGGATAGCAAGACCTGCTTTGCAGGGTTTTGCAGGCAGCGCCTGCAAAGACCAGGACACATTTTAAGTGCTTATTAACAGAGAGTTATTGATATTTTTATTTCCTTTTATTATTCCCATTACAATTACCAGGCACACTGCAGATGTATGTTGTTTTGTTACAAGAGAGAATTATGAGCATGAATGACTCAGCACAAAATCTCACTCATTTAAAAGCTAAATACTGTTGGCCCTCCATATCCATGGGTTATGCATCCAGGGGTTCTGTATCTGTGGATTCAACTAGCCACAGATTGAAAATATTAGGAAAAAATTACATCTGTAACTGAGACTGCACAGACTTTTTTCTCTTGCCATTATTCCCTTAAAAATATAGTAGAAAAACTATTCACATTGCATTGTACTATGTTTTATTAGTAATCTAGAGATGATTTAAAGTATATGGAAGGATATGCATAAGTTATATGCAAATACAATAGCATTTATATAAGAGACTTGAGCACCCATAGATTTTGGTATCCTCAGAGGGTCATGGAATCAATCTCCCACAGACAAATGACTATAGTTCAATCTATGTCTCCTATGATTGAGCCATCAATCTATTATTTAAAAATTTATAGTGTATATTACCCCAAGAAGAAGGAATGATGTAGCGAATGGGGCTCAGTTCCTGCAACCCTCCTGTGTCCTCCCCCTAGACCCAAAGTCTTGAGCAACTTGGAGTCTCCAGTGGATATTCAGCAAATTTACTGTGTCAGAGTATAAGTTTGTGTCTCTGTGAACTGACTGCATTTTAGCATCTTCCCCTGGAGCCAGGTTTTCTCACAATCTTTTCAACAACTCATTCCAGCAATAGTCTAACTTATTTTTCTCCTCACACAATAAGACTTCTTGAAAAAAATTGGTTTCCTCATTCACAACTTAGCGATTCACCTCCTGTGTTAATTAAGACAGAGGCTCAGTAAGTGGTTTTGGCAAAGGGAACCAAAAATCCAACATGTTATATCATTGAGAACTTCTTCCTGACCACGTAGCATTCCAGAGGTAAGTGGTCACCCTTTCCAGAAAGCTGTGGTCCATTTGAGAACGTGGGTTTCTTTTATCCCGGGGCTCCACCATGCCCTTGAGTGTTGTCCTCATCTGAGCTGGGATGAATCCAAGGATTTGACCTGAACAACGGGAAGAATGGAGTTGCCATTAGCTGAAGTGCAAAGAGTGCTAAGAGCTCACTTGTAATCATGCGAAATTTTGAGATGTCCGTGATAGATATCTAAGTGGAAGCTTAAAGAGAGGTTCAGACTCTATGTATGATTCGAGGGGTCATCAGTTGCAAGCCTTGATGAGATCAGCAAGGGAATGAATATGTATTAAGAAAGAGAAAAGTTTAAAGGACTGAGCTCTGGGCCATTAAAAAATTGTGAGGTTTGGGAAAACAAAGAAGAATCAGCCGGAGAATGGAAAAGGGCAACAAATAAGGTTGAGGAAAATCAAAGTCGTGTGATCTCTTGGGAAGCAAGAGAAGAATGGGTGTCAAAGAGGGGGGACAATCAACTTTCCAGTTGCTGTTTATGAGCCAGGGAAGGTGCGGACTGAGATACACTGAATTTAGCTTCAAATGGCAGAAAACACATCTTCAGAGCAGAAGTGCACCTAAGGGGTAAAAAGATTCTGTTTTATTGGCTCATTTACAGGCATGAGATGGAGATATTGTGGGTTCCAGTCTACCACAATAAAATTAGTATCACAATAAAGCAAATCACACAAATTTCTTGGTTTCCAAGTGCAGATAAAAGTTATGTTTATCATGCTGCCCATCAAAAGAGGACTGGATTAAAAAAATGTGGTACATATACACGATGGAATACTACGCAGCCATAAAAAAGAACAAAATCATGAATTTCGCTGCAACCTGGATGGAACTAGAGTCTATAATACTGAGTGACCTCTCACAAAAACAAAAATCCGAATATCACATGTTCTCACTCATATAATGGACCTTGAG